>NC_087164.1:21789922-22049922 GCF_035594125.1 Scylla paramamosain
TGAAGTTACACTGGTTTTTAGGGGTGTTTATACGGTTCTATTAACAGCTTAACACGATTTCTACAAGAACCCGGCTGATCATCTGTGTGGCCTTTGAAAATAGTCGTGATGAGAGAGTAAAGCGTTTCTGAATACGGGCCTAACGAGGCAGTTTAACAAGACTCCCTTCGTTCTTTGGGGGTCGGCTTCACACAAGACTTCTCCTACGGCACCTCAACAACCTGCGAGGGCTCTTGTCATTAGAGGCGTGGCTATATCTGCTGAAGGCGTTGTTTTGTGTCTTTGTCTTATAGTGTGATGGGAGGGATCAGCATTTGGAGTAATAGCCTTCACCTTCTCTCCATAATTGTACTTTTTTTTTCTTCCTTTTCTTCCTCTTCTTCATCGTCACTTGGTCTGTTCGTGATCTTTGTCTTTGTTACTGTTGGTTTTTACTTGTTATTTTGTTTCATATTTAACCTGTTTCCCTTATTTAATTTTTTTTTTTGCCTCATTTTTCTTTTTTGTATTGATTTGTTGCATCGTATTTAAGGTTATCTCACTCCAGTTATTGTTTCCTTGTTACTAGCTTCATTTATTGCTTGTGTCCTTCTCATTCTTATTTAATATGTTTTCACTGTTTTTTTTATTTTTTATTATCATTATCATAGACTAATTCCATACATGATAGTGAACTACTTATGTCAATTCGTTACTTGTGATTTTGTTCCAGTGCTTATTTAAAATGTTTTCTGTAGTTGTTATTTTCGTTATATCTTAAATTGCAATTCGCTGGTTGGTATAGTTTGTTATTATGAACATTGTAAGAGCTGTCATTGAACTGTTCAATCCCCGTTTGTTATTTGCATTTTTGTTCTAGCATTTATTTGAAAATGTGTCACCTTTAGTTGTTGTTTTTCGCTATACCTTAAATTAATACCCACATGAAAGCCAAACTCTTTATTGTGAATCTCATAGGACCTGTCACTGAACCAGAAAAATTACCCTGAGTCATAATTGATTAAAATACATGTGCACGTGCTGAAGGTCACACCACCACGATGACTTCATGTTGATCCAGTGACTGCGTGACGTAAACACAGCAATTACCTGAGTCACGATACAGGAGGAGGATGAAGCTTCCCTAGATCCCTGAGTTCATCAACAAATTGCATTGCTTTACTTTGCACTTTTCAGACGCGTTGGTTTTGGTATTCAGGAAGTGAAAACCGATGTGTTGTTGCCTTCCCGTTTTCAGTTTCCGTTTTCTTTTTTTCTCGTTCTCTCATCTTCTCGTTCCTCGTAATACTCTTGCCTTGACTTCGACTTCTCTCTTCTTTTTTTCTTGTCGTCGTCTTCCGTTCTCTCGTCTGCAGTCTCTGTTTTTGTCTCCTTTCTTTTTCTCATCCTTGTTTCCTCTTCGTTTCATCGTCCTGTTTAATTTTTCTCTTCTTTTTCTTCTCTCTCCTTGTCTTCTTATTCTTTTTTTCCATCTGAGTTTTCCCCGTTTATTTTCTCGATCTATCTTTCCCTTCCCCCTTTCTGTTTCTTTTCTTTTCCTTAATTCCCTCTTTTCTGTTTCTTCCTTCCACCTTTCCTTTTCTCCCATTTCTCTTTTCTGTCTCAATTTCATCTTTGTTCTTCTTCCCTTTCCTCGTCTCATTTCCTTTTCCTTTTTCTTTTTCTCTCTCCATCTTCCTTCCTTCTTTCGTTTTTTTTTTTCCTTCCTCGTTGCCTCATCCTTTCTCGTCCTTTCCTTTCCTTTAATATTCCTTCTTTTCTTCCTTCCCTGCCCCTTCATATTTCTCGTCCACCCTCGTTACCATTTCCTCATCCTCCACCTCGTCCTCGTCCTCCTTGCTCTTCCGCCTCTCGTTGCCTCATCGACACGAGGTCATCGCAAAAACTATGACATTCTTGCTCCTCCTCCAGCCGCTCGCCTTTCCTCTAAGAAGCTTTACTCCCAGAATACAAGGGGGATCTTTTACATCTCTCTCTCTCTCTCTCTCTCTCTCTCTCTCTCTCTCTCTCTCTCTCTCTCTCTCTCTCTCTCTCTCTCTCTCTCTCTCTCTCTCTCTCTCTCTCTCTCTCCTTCCTCCTGTTGATTATTGCACCGTCCTCCTGCCTTTCGCTTTGCTTTCATCCATTCTTCCTCCTCCTCCTCCTCCTCCTCCTCCTCCCCCTCCTCCTCTCGAAACGCTTTAATTTGTATCAATTCTCCTAACAGCAGAGTCAGCTGAGTTATAGGTTACGCTTCTCTCTCTCTCTCTCTCTCTCTCTCTCTCTCTCTCTCTCTCTCTCTCTCTCTCTCTCTCTCTCTCTCTCTCTCTCTTCTCCATTCCCATTCGTCTTAATCTTGTCTCTCTCTCTCTCTCTCTCTCTCTCTCTCTCTCTCTCTCTCTCTCTCTCTCTCTCTCTCTCTCTCTCTCTCTCTCTCTCTCTCTCTCTCTCTCTCTCTCTCTCTCTCTCTCTCTCTCTCTCTTCTCCATTCCCATTCGTCTTAATCTTGTCTCTCTCTCTCTCTCTCTCTCTCTCTCTCTCTCTCTCTCTCTCTCTCTCTCTCTCTCTCTCTCTCTCTGTCTCATCATCTTCTTTTCACTTTTTTTCTTCCTCCTCGCGTCTCCTTTCCTTTCCAATCCATTTTTCTCGTCTTGTCACCCAAATTTCACCTCTTTCATCTCGTTTCCTGTCCTTTGCGCACTATCCTCTCCTCTCTTTCTTTTACTCCTCTCTCTCTCTCTCCCTATTCATTCTCTCCTCTTCTCTCTTCTCTTTCATATACTCTTCTTTCGCCATTGTTTCCCTCCTCGCCTCTCTTTCTTCTACTCTTCTCTCTCTCTCTTTTTCCATTATATCCTTTACCCTTCTCCATTTCAACCGTCACACAGCCTCGCATTTCGTCCCCCTTGTCAGCTACCACTGCCAGCCTCCCTTGACCCACTAACAATGGAGTTATTGGTGTCGACTGCAGCCTCTGAGGAACGAAACCTTTGTCCGATCTTTTCATCTTCTGGCACCGACCGCGAAGGGAAGGCTTACTCCCACACAAATCCTCGCGTCCTTCTTATTTTATTTTTTGCAGTTTTGCACGCAGACGGCATTGGGTTAGTAGTATTGGGCTGTAGTATAGAATGGGTGGTGTAGGTGTGGTGAAGAACAGGGTTTATTTAGTGGCTTTGTGTGGAAAAAAGTTGCGCCGTTTAGGTTGGAAAGTGAAAGGCTAATTGTTTGTTCATTTATTTGCTGTTTATTTATTTATTTTTTTTTAAGGTAATGTTAGTTTACGTGTTCTTTTGAGGAATGTGGGTTCTGAGTTATGCAGAGTGAATGGAAACTTTTACTGTGCGGTAGGGAAATGGATTGTAGAGGTAATAATAGTAATAATAATAGTACTTTTAGTTTTAGTAGTTGTATTAGTAGTAGTAGCAGCAGCAGCAGCAGTAGTAGTAGTAGTAGTAGTAGTAGTAGTAGTAGTAGTAGTAGTAGCAGTAGTAGTAGTAGTGGTTGCTATTGTTGTTATAACATAGTAGCAACATTAGTAGTAGTAATAATAGTGGTAATAACAGCAGTAGTACTCGTAACAGCACCACCACTTGAGACACTGATCGCCTTACAGAAATATAACACCACACACTTGCACGCCGTAAAACAGAAAAAGGCGATGCTAATATTTTCATTTTCGCCGACGTCCCAAGATGAGTTTCAGCGAAAGCAATTATTGGAAATTCCTGGGAGCGAAATTTTAGGGCCATGAATCACTTGTTGGCAGCGAGCTGAGACGGGCGTGCGGTGGGCGTGAGGGCGTGCAGGTGTGACTCTATCCATTTGGCTCAATTTCCTCTGAGGTCTGCTATATTCGTACAAGTAAGAGAAGACTTAGACTCACTAAAGCTTCTGTGGATCTTGAGTAGGTGGTCGTGTCGGCCTTGGCAGTGAAGGTGGTGGGTTTATGTGGTTATATGGACAGTGTATATTGAATTCCCTCCTCCAGCTTACTTTTCCCCCACCACAGATTTCCTCCTCCAACATTACACCCACGAATCTGTTCCATGACAAATTATGTTGCGTAAGGCTGTGTAGTGTTATGTTGTGTTGATGTCTTTTGTTCCCCTGTCCTACTCGGCCTTTTTCTGTCCTGTCGTGTGTTGTGTTGTGTTGTGTTGTGGTGTGGTGTGCTGTGTGGCCCCGTTCTTCCCTGCCTTTTCCTCTCCTGTGTTGTGCCATGCTGTGTTGAGTTGCGTTATGCTGTGTCATGTGGAGTCATGTTAAGTTACATTAGGTTAGGTTACATATATGTAATTTATCACGGAAGGAATTATTTAGGTGGAATTTTCACGTAGGAATCGTCACGGATGGAATTTCCACAGCAGCGGTGCGAACAGTCCTGCTTTCCCTGTTTCCGCAGTGTTGACTCGATCCCGGAGAAGTAAAATTGTGTTATTCATCGTTTTGCAGGTGAAGAGCCTCCCTTACTGCGGAAACTGGCGGAGGCTCTCTAAGTGTGGGCACGAGACTATATTTACGATGTTTGTTGAGACTTGTTGTTTTCCTTAACTATTTCAGTCCCTTGGGTACACGGAATTAAATTTAGATAGTTTCCTAAGGACCACTTTCTTTAATTTTCATCGTCTTATCTTTGCTCTGAACAGACTGTAATGGAAGTAATTTATTTAGGTTTTGTGTGTTTGTATTATTCTAGTGACTATTTAACAAAGGCTCTGGTGTATTAGTTGAAAAAAATATTAATCATCTGTGCAGCCTTTGTAAATCGTGATAATGAGAGAACAAAGCGCTTCTAAACACGCCTCTAAAAAAAGTTTTCGGTAGTTTGTCCTCGTTGAAAGACAACTTTGCTATTCACGAAAGGTAACTTTTTTCTCTCCCCTCTCAACTTTTTTTTGGGGGGATCTGATATCTCGTTTCCCTTTTTGTTTGGATGTCTCGTTTCCCTTTTTTGTCTGGATGTCTCATTTTCCTCCTCATTTACGTTTAATCATTTTCGGATCACGTAGGTAATATTTCTTGCCCTGCCGATTCAGTCTTCCTTTAGCCAGCCAGTGTCCAGGATCGATTCCATCACCATTAATCTCGAGACTCAACACCTTCACGTCCTCGTCTGGGTCTGGGCCAAGTCACGTTGGCATGGAACTTTTTAATCGAAATACCGTTTGATTATCAGCCGACTTCGACCTCTCGTCCCGCGTCACGCATAGGTGGTGGTCGTGGGTTCTGGCGTGGCGTGCTGGAGTCCTATTCCAGGCTAGCAGGGTAAGGTCAGTCGGGTCTTTCTCACTGAACTTGTGCCCCCGTTATTTCTTAAAGATTGCCTCATATTAGCGTCTTACTCCGCCCCTCCCTCTCCTCTCTCACCTCAGTTACCGAGATGCCGTGTCCCTACAGACGTTAGCGACCATGGAATCTCTCCCTCTGGTCCACAGTAGCAAATGTCCAGCCTTGCTTCCACTTCTCACTACTTTTACTATTCCATCTCTGTACTTTTCTCTCTGTCTGCCTCTCAGTACAGTGTAGGAAAGGTTCGCACTACATCCTCACGCTGCGTTCTACCCTTCCTCTTTTATCATCTTAAACTTCAATACTCTTTTTCTGTCACCACCTTGATACCTCGTACAAGAATCACACAAAGCCCTCACTCTGTCTCCTCCCTTCTTCTTCCTTCTTCTCAGTTGGGTATAAGAGAGAGCCTTTATCTTCACTATCCTACGATTCTTACTTTAGTGTAGCTTGTAAACAGTCTCGGAAGGACCACACAACAAATCTGCTTATTGTTCTTCGTTTGTGTTGTTTTGTGAGTTGCCAATATGTTCAGTGATATATGTACGAAGAGATTTTAGCCGTCAAAAGCAAGACATCACCTTAGCGTAGGAAGATAACCTAAAAGAAATTCATAAGGGCAACGCTACTTATTGTTCTTCGTTTGTGTTCCTTTGTGAGACTCCTAGAGGGTCAGTGATATACGTTGCTTTGGGTTTTATGTACCAAGAAATTCAAGTCCCCGAAAGTAAGACGTACAAAGAGCACCTACATCTTAAATATACAGTGATTCACGTTGCCTAGGCGTCGGAGGTTTCTGGGAACGAAGAAATTAATATCCCTAAAAAGCAGGACAATAAATCACACCAGGAGACTGTCAATACCTCGCCTCATCACGTTAAGCAGGTCCTTGTGATTTACTTTCTTGATGAGGCAGCGGCGAGGAACGAAGTAAGTACGAGGACAAAAAGATGAGATAAGAAGTAGAATGTTTGGGTGATGTAAGAGATAGAGAGAGAAGGAATGAACATGAGAACACAAAGAATGTGCACAAGATGAGAAGTAAGCTTTTATATGATGGAATAAATGAGAAGGAACTGGAACACAAGATAAGAGGTAAAGTGTGTGTATGAGTGTGATATAGGGAAGAAATGGAAAGCAATAGGAATAAATAAGCATACGTACACAAAGAAGAAACACAAGAAGAAAAGTGAATTGTGTGATAAAGGAAAGAAGTGGAAAGGGACAGAAATTAATATACGTACGCAAAGAAGAAACACAAAATAAAAAAAAAATTGATATGTGCGTGTGAGGAAGATAAAGCAACGAAATAAAAAGAAACAGGAATAAATAAACGGACACGAAGAAGAAACACGAATGAATAGAAAAAGAAAAAAAATGAAAAAAATAAATGAAATAAACTTACACATAGAAGAAACAAGATAAGAAGTAAACTACGCGCAAGTATGACAAAAGGGAACCACTTAAGATGAGGGAGTGCAGGACGACGAGACGTGAAGCCGAGCCCTCGTTTCATCCAGACGGGCACCTCTTCCTGCCTCGTGCACGGTTATGGCGCGCCGGGCTGTGAGGACGAGCGGTGGTTCTGGGTGCGGAAAAACTGCCATTACCGTCCCTTGCTGCAATGTGCCTGGCTTACTGCTTCCTTGAGTCAGATTTTTATTCACACGTATGAGTATAGGTATGAGTAGAGCAGCCTGCCATACCTATTTCCTGTTTAGCGTTTTCTTTCAGTCTTAAATAGTATGGGTCCAGGTTACTGTGTCCTTGTATTAGGTTCTTATGGACGTGTACAAGTATATCCGTGGTCAGAAGTAAGGGCAGCCTGTGTGTAGCGTCTGTGTTTAGCGCTCTCTCTCATTCTTAAGTTCCTGATCTGCTGAATCCCCTTACGAAATCTAATAACTGATAGGCTCTTAACATATGAGATTCCTATTTAAACTCACAAGTATAGCCATGATCAGAATTAAGAGCAACCTTCCATACTCACCTCCTTTATGTTTAGCGTCTTCCCTCAATCTTGAATTCCTGATCTGTTGAGTCCCCTTAAAAAACCTAGTAACCGATAGATTTTTGGCATATCTGACTCTTATTTACACTCACGAATCAGAAGTAGAGCGGCCTATATCATATTCACTTTGTGCTGTAGCGTTTTCTATTTTAAATTCCTGATCTGTTGAGTCCCTTACGAAACCTAATACTTGGTAGATTCTTAGCATGCCAGAGGGCTTGATTCTGAGCGGAAATATTTAATGCGGTAGCGGTGAGTGCAGTGACTCGATTATTGATCATAACTGTGCGTATAAATTCTCTCCTGCTCGTACTCGTCTTCCTCCATGTATCCCCTGATTAACGCAGCGGCGCGTCTCCGTCCAGATCAAGGGCCGCTGCTTCCCCCGTCCTTTGAAGTCTGTCTCATCCTGGTTCAGCGTCCTGCAAGATATGAGTGGAGGGTGGTACTGAATGAGGTGGTTAATTAAGGCTGGGAAACTCACAAAGAAGTCATAGAATACAAAAGTAACAGAAAAGCAATAAGTCTGGTAGTTATGAAGATGTGGAGTCTGTAATTAAACAAAATCGCACACTACTGCGTTATGCCAACCGAACTAAAAACTAATTTGACTTACGGTTGTCTTTCCCTAAACGAACTTCATCAGACCTGACTTGGTGTCATGTAAGCTGAAGGGCACCCACATCTCTATACGGATATCCTAAAATTTCACTTCCATATTATCTCTCATTCACTCATTCTGTTGATGGTGGGTGTGAAGGCCGTGGCGCGCCCAGCAGCGTTTCCGCCACCCGCTGCCCGCATGCACACTCACCTCCACTCCGCTTCAGGGACCTTTCTGCCGTATTAGAAATGGTGTTTATGCTTTTCTCACCGTAACAGTTATTTAGGGAGCGTATATATAACTGGTTTACTTACCCAGCGCATCCCCAATCCGTGCACCAGTTCTGGTTGTTGGAAATGCCGCGCATTCACCGCCATCAGTCACGACAGTCCCACTTAGACTCTCCATTCATACACGTCACCTCTCCTGACCGAGTTTCCGGGCCACAACAGATAATCCAGGTCAGGGGCAGCTTATCACTCCCTCCCTCGCTACTCCGCCCTCCGTCTCGGCAACACCCGAGGCGCAGCGTGACAGAGGCTTATGAGTATTGACTCCGGAGGAAGGACTTCCGAGAAGGAAACGATTAAGGGGGACTTTCAGGAGGTGACGTGATAAGGTTACACTAATGGCATCGTCCCCAGGGACACCTTGACACCAATAGCACACACAGAGGCCTATGTGTCACGTGTGTCGTGTGCCTCAGCCTACACAATGTGATGAACACCTAACCTACTTTACCTTCACGGAAGAAAAATGACAAGTATGTTGCGTTGGCCACAGACTCGGCGATGTGGCGGAGGAATGTGCGAACGTCCGCGTGCGAGGCGATGCGGTGGTGCCGCTGACCTACATTAAGTCTGCCATTCATTGATTGGCAAAGCAAGTGGTTCCAGCCTGAGAGGAGTGAGGGGGGTTGAAGGGGGCTCTGGGGGAGGGGAGTGAGTATTAGAAGAGATGAACTGAAAAATTATGGCGACAATAAATAATTTTACATTAGAAAGAAACTGCTATTTACCATACATATGTCACTCTTACATCAAGATAAAGTGTTACCAGCTTGACACTAATGCCACTCATACATTAGAACTAAACTGTCACTATACATATATGAACGCATTTTACTCCAGCACCACCACCAGCAGCAGCAGCAGCAAGACTCGGGGCGGTGCAGGTAGCAGCATGTACCTTGAAACTGTTCCACCTCGAGGCGCTGTGATGCCGGTTATCAGAGGGAGGCTACTGGAAACGTGATAAAAGTAACATTAGAGCGAGAAGAATGTTTTTCCTAACGACCCGAGCACCACACCGCGCCCCAAATGTGTGTCACGGGCCCAGCGAGCGTTTCATGTTTACGAATAATTGACCGCCTTCGATAAGAGTGATAAAGAAGAGATAAAAATGTTTTGCAGCGTTCTCTTTGCCTCTCCGTTGCCAGTATTTTACTTCTTCCCAGTCGCTGTGGCCAATACGCAAGGCAAAATGGACAAGCAATATAGAAAGAGGAAGAGGTAGAAAGAGGAAAGAAGGAGGCAGGTGGAGGAAAAACAGAAGAGAAAGAATATTAAGTAAGTGGAAATCCGTTTACCTCAACTATGAAGTTTAAAACTTTGACGCGATAAAAAGAATCATAAATATTCGGGAATGTAGCAGTAAAAGAAATAAAAGACAAATGGATAAAGAGTGCAGAGAGAGAGAGAGAGAGAGAGAGAGAGAGAGAGAGAGAGAGAGAGAGAGAGAGAGAGAGAGAGAGAGAGAGAGAGAGAGAGAGAGAGTTCGGATGGGAAGAAAAATAAGCGTAAGGAAGAACAAAGATTAATCAGAGGAAGAAAAGGAAGTAGAGGAGGAAGAGGAGGAGGAGGAGGATCGCGAGGAGGAGGAGAAGGGTAATTACAGCACCGGAGCGTTCGCATTAAGGGAAAAAAAAAAAAATAAGCATGAACATCAGCGAAATCAAGGGTGAAGTTGTGGTAGGAGGAAGAGGAGGAAGAAGAGGAAAGAGAAGAGGAAGAGGAACGATTGTCTGTGCCTCAAAAATTCTCAGGATTTAGTGTGAGAGTTTGAACATCTTGCAGAGAGAGAGAGAGAGAGAGAGAGAGAGAGAGAGAGAGAGAGAGAGAGAGAGAGAGAGAGAGAGAGAGAGAGAGAGAGAGAGAGAGAGAAATGAGTTTAGTCTAGAAAATGTTGTAATGAAAAAGAAAAGATAATTAATTGCAAGCACCATTAAAAAAAATGAAGAAAAAATCAAATGTGAGAGAGAGAGAGAGAGAGAGAGAGAGAGAGAGAGACGCACGGGATAAACTGAATAATGAAACAAAAATAAACAAACTAAATAACTAAACGCCCCCCCCAAAAAAAAAAAATAAATAGATAAGCAAACAGCCCAAAACACAGCATGAAAAAAAAAACAGTAAAAAAACACACACAAAACACAATTTTAACCCACAATAATGACCTACAAAGCAAAAAAAAGAAAAAAAAAGAAGGAAAAATTATATAGAGAAAGAAAAAAGTAAAATAAATAAATAAATAACCACGCAAGTAACATTCGAGAAATATCCCCAGCTTGGGCTTCCTCAGCGTGAAAAATACTGGACGTTAAGACAAGACCATGGGAGGTTAGTCATGTGAAGGCTGAGGGGCGGGAGGAGATGAGGCGGAGAGCGGCAACAGTGGCGGAAGGGGAAGAGGAAAGAGAGAAGAAGTGCGGTAAGAGAAGGAAGTTGTTTCGGGAGAAGGGGGGGGAAGAGCAAGGTGTTTTAAAAAGGCGGGAAGAGATGAAGGAAAGGGTTAAATTTATATGAGGAAGAAGGAAGGACAGGGGAAAGGGTTATGGTAAGGAAGAAGGGAAGAGAGGGAGAGAGAAGGGTTGTAATGATATGAAGAGAGAAAGGAAACACTTTAGAAGGAAGAAGGGAAGAAAAGATGAGGAAAAGAAGGGCGGGAAGAAAAAGGGAAAGAGACGGGAAGAGAAGAGAAGGAAAAGATTGAGAGGAGAGAACACAGAGAGAGAGAGAGAGAGAGAGAGAGAGAGAGAGAGAGAGAGAGAGAGAGAGAGAGAGAGAGAGAGAGTGGGGGGGGGAGAACAAAAGGCAGAGCAGGGAAGGTCTTGAGGCGGGAGGAGGAAATTTAGCGTCTTAATGCCAGCAGCGCCACCGTCAGCGTGAAGCCAAGGTAATATTTTTTCACAGCTCCAAGCGAGAACCTTTGCTGCCCTGCTGGTCGTTTTTCCTCCTCCTCCTCCTCCTCCTCCTCCTCCTCCTCTAGTCTCCATTCCCATAAGCATCATCCTCCGCATTCTTATCTTGTACTTCTCCTCCTCCTCCTCCTCCTCCTCCTCCTCCTCCTCTAGTCCCTGTTCTCATAATCATCATCCTTCGCATTTTTATCTTCTTGTACTTTTTGTCTTCTTCTTCTTCTTCTTCTTCTTCTTCTTCTTCTTCTTCTCCTTCTTCTTCTTCTTCTTCTTCTCTTGCTACTTTTCTCGTTTTCCTTTTTGTTCTCTCTTCGTGTTTTTTTCCTTTTAATCTTTTCTCTCTCTGTCTCTTCTGCACCTTCTGTTTTTTGCTCTTAATTAATCTATGTGTTTCCCTTCTCCTCCTCCTCCTCCTCCTCCTCCTCCTCCTCCTCCTCCTCCTCCTCCTCCTCCTCCTCCTCCTCCTCCTCCTCCCTCATACCTCAGTAGTTAATTGCCTTCATTATATATTCATCCTCTATAGTGCTCTCTCTCTCTCTCTCTCTCTCTCTCTCTCTCTCTCTCTCTCTCTCTCTCTCTCTCTCTCTCTCTCTCTCTCGTCATGTCCTAACTCAACTCAGTGGCTCGTTTCGCAGTCCTCATAAGAATCCCTCCCGGTTTTAGAGCCACACAAATTTCCTCCCGCTTCAAGCTCTCCATCCCGCAGCCCTCCCTTGTGTTGTTGTTGGTGGTGGTGGTGGTGGTGGTGGTAGTGCGGTGGTGGTGGTTGTAGTAATAGTATTAGAAGTAACAGTAGTAGTAGTAGTAGTTGTAGTAGTGGTTGTTGTTGTTGTTGCTACTGCATGATAATAAGGAAAAAAATAATAATAATGATAGTAATGATAGTAATAATAATAATAAGAAGAAGAAGGAGAAGAAGAAGGAGAAGAAGAAAGAATAAAGAAGAAGAAGAGTAAGTTTGATTATTCTTTTTTATCTATTTTCTTATTCCTCATCCTCTTCCTCTTTTTTTTTTTTGTCTTTTGTCTTTTTATTTTGTTTTTCTTTCCTAATCTTCCCTTCTTTCCTCCCATCTCCCTCCTCCTCCTCCTCCTCCTCCTCCTCCTCCTCCTCCTCCTCTTTGCTCCACCACTTAGGAAATAAGTAAGGTTCATTTAAGAAAGTAAGAGAAATATAAGAAATTTGTTCCTGAAGAGCTTTTCAATTTTCTTTTGTGTTCTTTGTTTTTTTTTATATTGTTGTTGTTGTTGTTGTTGTTGTTGTTGTTGATGGTGGTGGTGGTGGTGGTATTTCTTTTTTTTCTTTTTTCTTGTTTTCTTAGCCCTTCTTTACGTTTCCTTCTCATTTTGTTAGTAGTAGTAGTAGTAGTAGTAGTACCACCACCATTTGTTGTACAGGTAGTCAATGAAATACAAAGAAAAAAAAGTCAAAGAAGATACAACACCAAGGAAGAGAGAAGGTGCCAGCCAGGGATCACACAGTACCCCACACACGCACCATTTAACTCCTTCCTCTGCCGGTAAAGCTGAGGGCATAATTAAGTCACCCTGTCCATAATGGAAGGCTTGCACTGGAACGTCCCCGCTGATGTCCTCTTAATGTGACAACACTGCACGATTTCACTGTTGTGGGGAGCTGAGTCTGTTCCACTATATACACTTACTGCCTGGCCTTGACTTTGTGTGGCGGCTTACGGTCTTCCTATCATCATCTTTCTTCTAGTATATAGTGCAAACTATTTTTTTTTAATTGTATTCTTCGTCATACTCTTTAACACATAAATAAGGAAAGAAAAAGAAAGAAAGGAAAAAAAAAAAATAGGTGGATTGATATACAGAGACTTTTTTTTTTTTAGTTCTCCTTGTGTTGTTATTTTGTGCTCTTATGTATTATCTTCCAAAATACATGAATTCGTCGGTATCTTGTCCCAGTTATTCATGTGCACTTGCTATTATTATCAAGAGAGATGAATTATGTAGAATGTTAAAGTAGATACAGTTTCATAAAAAGTACGAGAATTCGCAGACTTGTAAGATAGAATGCATTTAGTCCCCGAGGTACTTTCGTTCATTTTACCAAGTGTGTTGAATTATGAAAAAAAAAAAAGCACCATCAATTTAACTCCAGCATGAGTACGATAGTTTCGAGACGTGTACGATTACAACCTTTTAGTCCTGAAGCTCGTATCGTTCTCCCTGAAAGAATCCAAGCTGTAGGAAGGTGAACAAATAAATAAACAAAATAAACAAAGGCAGACTCAGAGGTTATTGATGAAAGGAATGAGGAAGGAGTGCGGACACAAGTGAATTCTTGCAGTAGTATGAATGTATACAGCAATGAGAGTAGACTGTAATATGTATGTGTAGCATGAAGTATCTTTGTGTGGCGTGACGGTGAGGGTTGAGGCAGGGTGTGTAGTCTTGAGGTGTGAAGGAGCAATGACCCTGAAAGTGGAAGTGGGGGAGTAAGAGAGGTTCCTTTATTAAGACCATGTAGGAGTATGTAGGAATGTTTATAGTGTTTTCGACTTCTCTTGACATTGCAGTATATTAGATCATATTTTATCAAGTGCAGTCTATTTATGTTTGTTTGGAATTTGCTGGTGTTTGAAAGTATTTATCCTTTTTTTTTTTTCTTTTTTCTTTTTTTTTTTTTTTTGGCAATACGAAATACTAGGTCATATTCCATCAAAAGTTAAGGTATAGTTTATTTGTGTTTGCTCGGTATCTGTTGATATATATATTTAAAAAAAAAAAAAGTATCTCCCTTCTTTTTATTCTTTTATTGATCCTACGGCCTTTTTCTTAAATATCATGAAATATTGCATTCATTAAATTCATAGTTTGTGCTCATTCAAATCACTTGACACTTGTTAGCATTGATTGGCACTTTCCATTCTTGTATATTGTTGCTCGTTTGACTATGACACTATGAACTATCAGATTCTGTTCACACAATTCATAATCGATTGCACATATTGTTTTGTATATTTAGATGACTTGATATCTGGTAACATTTAGTGGCATTCCTTTTTTTATTAACTCTTTCTTTTTATTGTTGGTCTCCTGAATGTTTGACTCGCACATAAATTTACGAGTGCGTTGCCTAGGAGCGCTGCTATTTCTAGTCTCTTCATCAACAAAGTTTGCAGAGCTGCCTTCCCTTTCATTCCAGGAAGTGCATTCTAAAACGTTTCAGCGTCTTATCTCAGCTATCATTCACAGGCTTTACTTGAATTTATCGGGATTCTTAAGAGTGCCTTCATTATTTCAAGGGAGATTTGGCAAAACTATGTCTAAAAAAAAAATAGGAGAAATTCCAGATACTTATGGTGATCCAGGAGTGCTCTCTCTCTCTCTCTCTCTCTCTCTCTCTCTCTCTCTCTCTCTCTCTCTCTCTCTCTCTCTCTCTCTCTAAAGAAGGAAAGAACATATTTTTGCATTTTTTTGCAGGTGTAGCACGTGTCATGGTGTTTTATAATTTTTAACATATTTTTAATTGTTATCGTATTATATATTAAGTTACAAGGCATTTTTATGCATATAATGTCAGGAGTTTTGTTCTTTTCACATAAACTCACGCATTATTTTATTTATTCATTTGTTTTGTATGTTCATGTTACTCCTACTGTATTGCATTTTCACGGTACATTCCTATTTGTGTTGTATTTCTATTTGTTTACACCTAACCCGCTATTACTTCATCTATCACTTCAATATTTTCATGATTGCCTTGATTTGTGTGCTAGTTTCCGCTCTGTCTCCGGAACTGCGTTGATTTCTCGTGTCTTTCGTTCTTCATTCACCATTGTATTATCTCAAGATGCTCATCAGTTCGTTTTTTTGCCTCCCGATTTGCAGTCATTTCTTGTTTCTCTTCGTTCTTTATTCGCTACATATTTATCTTGAGTTGCGTGATGGTTTCCGTTCCTTTTTCTTTTCTTTTTTTTTATTTCCTGACGTGCAGAAGTTTATTTCATATTACTTGTATGTTTACGATATCTTTACCTCTGATTTTTCTCCTTTTTTTTTTTTATCATCTACCCCTCTCTCCTCCTCCTCCTCCTCCTCCTCCTCCTTTTCTTCCTGGTATGCTCCATCAAGTGATAAGGAAGATTCATTTAAGAAAAAAAAAAAAGAGAAGAATTTTGTTGATGTTCCTTATTTTTTTTTTCTTTTATTCTTTTATTTTCTTTGTTATTTCTTTACTTAACTTTTTTTTCCCTCCAGCATTAGAAACAACTGTAGTTTTGTCCTGTGCATTTTAACCTTGACTTTTTTTCTTTCTTTTTTTTTTATATACGTTCATGGTAGTTTTCTTTTCTTCTTCTTCTTCTTCTTCTTCTTCTTCTTCTTCTTCTTGGTGCTGTTCTTGTTCTTGTTCTTTTCTTGTTCTTTTCTTGTTCTTTTCTTTTCTTGATCTCTTTTTTTGTTTCATCTTTTTGTTTTCATTTGTCTCAGTTTTTATTTTATTTATTTATGTATTCTACGCCTTACCGTGTTGTATCGAGTTTAGGAAAAGCAATTATCAGATTCCCCAAACGCCATCGTGAATATGAATCGTGTCTGCCTGGCAATTACAGGCATTTCATATATTTCTCTTCCTTTCAATCTGCAGTAGACAAAATTACGGTATTAGGAAAGAACCTCATTTGTGTCCTGGCGGCAATTACACGTCTCCTCTTTTGGCAACCTTGAATGGACGAAGAATGGACAAAATTACACTGAAAAGGAAAGGTTTAGGAGGTAACGTCAGGTGTATGATGGTTCTCGTAATTTAGGTGTCTGGCAAGAGTAAACGCCTATTTATCTTCAATACGTCATCCATGCTTACTCTTTCTCTCTCTTCTATGTCTCTTTCTTTTCGCGCCTTTCGTATCTTCCCTCTCACTCTTCCTAGCGTTTGTTTTTTCATGGTTTCTCGTGTTTTTTTTTTTTCATTTTTTCGTCTTTCCTCACTCTCCCTTCTTATTTTTTTCTTCTTTTTATTGTCTTCTCACCTTTCATACCTTTCTTTCGTTCTTACAAACGTACATACACACACCCACCCTACCCACCTACACATACACACTAAAATATTTCCTTCCATCTTTTCTCCCAGCATCTTTCTTTCAGTTACCGTTCCATCATCCCCCGTTTTCTTTTCACTCCGTCCACTTCGAGGCTCCCTTCCGTCAGTCGGCGCATGAAAAAATCTGCAGGTCGAACTTGCTATCGCTCATCACTCTGTATAGCTTACTTTGCTGCAGGTACCGATTAAGCCTGATTAAACGAGTGACGGGAAGAGGAGGAGGAGGGGAAGGAGTGGGAGAAGGGAAAGGAGAAGAGAGATAGACGTATGAGGTGGAAGGGAAGGAGTAAGGAGTGGAAGGAGGAGGAAGAGAAAGAAGAGAATGATGATGATGATGAAGAAGAGGAAGAGGAGGAGGGATGAGGAAGAAGAACAAGAGGAGAAGGAAGAAAAGAGGTGGATTAGGAGAAAGGAAGGTAAGGGGGAGAGTAGAATATAGTAGAGAAGATAAGAAGAGGAAAGAAGGAGAGGGAGGAGAAGAAGAAAATTAAAACGAAGATGGGCATGGAAAATAAGTAAAACATAAGTAGAAGAATAGAACTGAAGAGAAGATGAGTATAAGAAGGAGAAAGAGGACGAAGACGAAGAACAAGAAGAGGAGGTAGAGGAGGAGAAGAAGAAGGAATATCATGCGTGTTATAAGGTCGTCAGGCTCTTTAGTCCTCTTTCTCTCCCTCCTTTGCCTCTTCCTTTATCTTCCCATCCTTCCTCTTCGCACCGGCTCTCTCTCTCTCTCTCTCTCTCTCTCTCTCTCCCTCTCTCTCTCTCCGTATCCCTTAGCTCCTGTTGATCTGCCGTTATTGTACACGTTACATTTTCTTTAAGTATAGGTGGCGCTGATCTCGTTTACATACAATTAGTAGCGTTGCAGGGAAGTGGAGGGTACTCTCATTGATCGCGCATATTGTAGCAGAGGTGGTGGTGGTGGTGGTGGTAGTAGTAGCTGTAGTAGTAGTAGTTGTTGTTTGTTGTTGTTGTTGTTGTTGTTGTTGTTGTTTAAGAGGAATAGCGGCAAGAGCGAAAAGGATAACGAAATTGAAAAGTTAGAAAAAAAAGAGAGAATAAAAGAAGTTGGGAAAATGGAGAAGGATAAAGATATAAGGAAAAAAAAATGGAGGAGAAAGAGGAATAGAAGGTTAAAGGGTAGAAACAGAAAGTGGAGGAGGTAGAGAAAAGTCTTAATAAACTAGGAGAAGAGAAGAATGAAGAGGAAATTAGTAAAGGAAAAAGGACAACAACAAAAACATTAACAACAATAACAACAACAACAACAACAACAACAACAACAACAACAACAACAACAACAACAGAATACCCCCCACGAAACACCAGATCAAGACAATCACCTCAGCCAGTTCCCTTCCTTCCCCCTTCCTGGCATCACGTGTGCGTCTGTTCACCATCCCCACCACCACCACCACCACCAACAGCGTTCCAATATTCTTTCAATCATCAAGGAATGTCCAGAAGTAACAACAAAAAGAGTATGAAAAAAAAAAGACGTGCAGTACGAAACTTTCATACCGTGAGATTTTGTTTTTCTTCCTGTTTATATTGGTGGACTCTTTTCTTCCTTTCCATTCAGTACTGTTCGGTTTTTCTTGTGTTTCCTTTTTTTTTCCTTTCCTAAAAAGAAAAATACGAGACTGCCATTTTTTGAGTACATGTGGTGTAAACTTACTTTATTTTCTCCTCTACAAGTAATGATAATTTTCTCTCCTTCCTTCCTTCCTTCCTTCCTTTACCTAGTGTTGATTTTCTTCCTCTCTTCCTTTAAGTACCACTAATTTTTTCTTTCTTTCTTTAAGTATTGTTTATTTTCCTCCCATTCTTCCCTTTCCACATTGCTGACTTCCTTCCTTCCTTCTTTCCTTTTAAGTAACTTTGATTTTTCCTTTTCTTCCGTCCTTTTACGTAGTGTTGATTTCCTTTCTTTCCCTCTACTTAAGTCTGGCCATAAGTGTTTTCTGAGTTTCCCATTTGCGTTACTTTACAGCCTTTCCTCTAGAGCAGTTCATTGGCCTGGAGGTACGAGGGGGGTGGGGCAGTATAAAGAAGAAAGAGAGAGAAAACATAGGGAGACAAGAGGGAGGGAAGGAGGAACAAAAGAACTAATAATACGATGGCCGGGGAGCTGGAGGAGGAGGAGGAGGAGGAGGGGAAAGAAGGATGACTCGTGGATAGGAGGGTGATAAGAATGACTAGTTGGAGGAAGGAGGAGTAAGAGGAAGAGGAAGAGGAGAGAGTGATTGCTGGTTAGGGAAAAGAAGGAGGAGGAGGAGGAGGTGTGGTTGTTAGAGGAAAGAAAAAGAAGGAATAGAAAAATAAGGGGTGAGAGAAAGGAAAGAGTAATTGGAGGTTTGGACTAAAGGAGGAAGAGAAGGAGACGTGCGTGTGTTATCTAGAGGGAGGAAAGAGGAAGGAAGGTGTTAAGTAGAGGAATAAAGAAAAGGAGCAAGAAGAAAAGTTTATTGAAGGCTTGAAAGAAAAAAAGAGGAAGATAAAGAGAAGACGTTGGAAAGGAAGAAGAAAAAGATGAGAAATAGAAGAAAAAAGAGATGGAAGAAATAATTGTAGGCTAGAGAAAAGGAGGAGAAGAAGTTATTACTCAGAAGAAGGGAAGAAGAGGGAAAAGATGACAAGTAGAAAGTAAATCGAAGGAAGAGAAAGAATTAACCACAAGAAAGGACAAGAGAAAGAAAATTAGTTGTCAGGAATAGGAAGTGAGGAAGAGAGGCAGGGAAGGCGAGAGGCGGCAACATAAGAAAGAACGCTCAGGTTGTTGTAGGAGGAAGTGAGGAAGAGTTATTGAACGCGAGAAGGAGTAGCAAAAGGAAGGGAGAGCCGATCATTAGTGGAATTCATGTTATTTGGGTCAAACGTAGCCAGCGGTCAATGATGGTGACGTACTGTGTTTGGCTCACGTGTGTTTGTGTTGAGGGAGTGGCGGGGCGGGGAGCGGCGAGGAGGCAAAAGACGACTTATTGGCAAAGGAAAGGTGCGCACGTGGTGGAGCATGTGAGTTGTGGGGACTCAATTAGGAAGCATGTCTTGAATCACTTTTGCGCCGTAACTCCACTACATTCAAAAAGCTTTAAGTATTTGAAGTTACATGGGTTTTCAAGAGTGTTTTCATGGCTCTAGTGACAGACTAACGAGATTTATACATTGTTAATAGGAAACACACTCTTGAGAACCTAGCTAATCATCTCTACGGCCTTTGAAAGTGGTCCTGTTGAGAGAAAGCAAAGCGTTTCTGAATACGGACCTAGAAAGGGCGGCTTCGTGGCAAATTGGTGTGAATACCGTCTTAGGAAGGCACTGGGGAGGACTAAGGGAGGCTCTGGTAACAAATGGAAGGTGTGCGCGTTGTGAAGCGAGTTATAAAGCTGCTTCTGGTGAGGTTGTTCTAAGAGGAAGAGAAGAGAGGAGCGTCTTTGGAAGAGACTGGGAAGGGCTAAGGGAGGCTCTGGTAATGAATGGAAGGTATGGGAGTTGTAAAGAAAATTATAATGCGGCTTCTGGTGAGGCTGTTTTAAGAGGAAGGGAAGTGAGGAGCGTCTTCTTAATGGAATACTGGATTAGGAAAATGTTTTATTATTAGTAGCAAAAATTTGTCCTTTTTAAATTAAAGTTTAGCAATATTGTGATGAAGTATTTGGATCCAGGTTATTGTTATTATCTTATTAAATTGTATACATGTGTTGTGGTCAATGAAACAGCAATCCATCTATCTGTTCTTGGTGTCTTTATCAGTCAGTTTGTCTGTCTATCTGTCTTCTTATCTACCTATCTGTCTCCATCTGGCTGTCCATTTATTTATCTATTTATCAACTAGAAGAAACCAAAGTGTAAACTGTGTAGGTATGTGTTTGCGTGTGTGTGTGTGTGTGTGTTGGAAGCAGTCAGCGGTTGAGGGACTGCATTTTACTCGTATGTAGCTGTAGATGGATGTGTGCGTGTCTGCAGTTTGGTAGTGGCAGTGTTGGCGGTGGTAGTGGCGGGGATCAGACGTGGGAGGCAGTGAGCGTGCGTGTGTGGCGTGGAGTGGAGGTGGAGTGGTCATGAGGGAGCTGTGTGGAGCGAAAAAAAGAAAAAAAAGTCAAGAGTGGATGGGTTGGGTCATGTAAGTCTGATGGTTGTGGAGGAAGATTGTGGGGTTGGCTACGTGTGTCTGGTAGGGTGTGTGTCTGGGGAGGGTGTGTGTCTGGAAAGGTGTGTGTCTGGGGAGGGTTTTTGGGTGAGTGGTGGGGGTAAGTTGCATGGGAAAGAGAGGCTAGAGGCGTATTTGCTTGTGGCATAACTCAGAGGAAACTAATAAAGATGCCGAGAATAGAATAAAGCTCTCTCTCTCTCTCTCTCTCTCTCTCTCTCTCTCTCTCTCTCTCCTCTCTCTCTCTCTCTCTCTCTCTCTCTCTCTCTCTCTCTCTCTCTCTCTCTCTCTCTCTCTCTCTCTCTCTCTCTCTACGACGTAGTTGGGATAAGTATTAGAATGATGTACGTATTATGTTATTTTTTTTTTTCCTGTATTGATCCCACGTAGAGGAGGGTGCGCTCTCTCTCTCTCTCTCTCTCTCTCTCTCTCTCTCTCTCTCCTCTCTCTCTCTCTCTCTCTCTCTCTCTCTCTCTCTCTCTCTCTCTCTCTCTCTCTCTCTCTCTAAGGCAGTTTGTCGCTCTTGCTGTCATTCGCAGCTTCCCTTCCTTGCGGCTCATTCTTCCATGATTTCTGTTGGCGGAGTCGTAATGCTGTCAGGGACCTTCTCTTTCCCCCTTCCTCCTCTTCCTCCTTTTCCTCCTCCTCCTCCTCCTCCTCCTCCTCCTCCTCCTCCTCCTCCTGTTTTCTCCCCTCCTCCTTCAGTTTTTATTAGTTTTCTTACTTTTCATAACATTCTCCTCATTCCGCGTTCCTTCCTTCATTGTTCCTCTTCCTCTTCCTCTTCCTCTTCCTCTTCCTCTTCCTCCTCTCCTCTCCATCTTCCTTCTCGTTTTCTCTTCCCCCTCTTCCTCCTCTTGCTCCTCACATTCTCTTTTTGTTTTTTTTATATTTTTTTCCTTTCATTTTGTTGTGATTCTTCTCTTTCTCTTGTTTCCTCTTGTTTTTTTTTCTCTCACTGGTCTTTTCTTAATATCTCTCAGTTTTCTTCCTTCCCTTCCTTCTCCTCCTCTTCTTCTTTGCCCTCCTCTTCTTTTCTCCTAAATTTTGCTTTAGTTTCCTGTTTTATCTCTCTTGTTTTAGCTTTTATAATTCTTGTCGTGCTGCTGCTGATGATAATGATGCCCCTCCTCCTCCTCCTCCTCTTCCTCCTCCCCCTCCTTTTATTTTATTAGTTTCGACGTTAATCATTGTAATTCTCCTCCTCCTCCTACTCCTCCTCTTTCTTCTTTCATTTTATCAGTTTTTGTCTTTAACCATGGCGACTCTGCTCCTCCTCCTCCTCCTCCTCCTCCTCCTCCATTTGCACCATTCCCCGGAGCAGCTGTTGTCTTGCTGTTCTCCCGTCAGCTGTTGTCTTGTATCCTTTCATCTTCACCAATGTTCACAAGGTATGAGGAGTCCCCGCGCCAGGCTTTGATCGCTTACAGTCCTCACATCAAAGGGTATCGGTGGCGCTTCACTCCCTCGGCCTTGACACGGTTTGGTTTGGGTGGATGAGTATTGTATGTTTGTGGGTCATGCGTTGAGGGATTCTGACGCCTTCGTGTGTACTGTACTCTACGCTACGCTGCTAGGATTGATTTGGTTGTAGAATTTATTTTACGTGTGTGTGTGTGTGTGTGTGTGTGTGTGTGTGTGTGTGTGTGTGTGTGTGTCTGTGTGTGTATCTGTGTGTTGTTTTTTTTCTTAACGCCGTTTCTTGTTTTTGTTGGTTGTTGTGGTGCTCCTGTTGTAGAATTTGTGATTATTGTAGTAGTGCTTTTGTATAATTTATGTACGTGTGTTAGTTTGTGTTTCTCCTTGACCGTCCCCCTTCTTGTTTTTTTCTTTATTATTGCAGCTTCTCTTTCCTAATTCTACTTTAATTACGTACTGGGAAGATCGTCCAAGGCGGAAAATCATAAATAGAAATAAAACTAAATAAAGGAAAGTATAGATAGATAAGTAGATAAAAACTAAAGTCAATAGATTAAAGGTTAGAAGCCTGTCCTTAATATCGTTCCCAAGAAAAGAAATATGTACAAGACCCGAGAGAAAAAGGCAGTGTAATTTCAGAGGTGTCTTGATACGTGTCAATTGTCGGTGGTGTTAGATTCATAGCTATATATTTCTTTTGTCTTGTGTTCACCTCGTCTGTCTTTCTCTCTGTCACGGTATCTCCATATCAGTGTTAGGACTTCTCTCACCTTTTCCTTCTATAGACCAGTTATTTTCTTACCTTCCCTCACGTCTTCCATATTTTTTTATTAGGCCCTCCTCACTTCTACTTCTCATTCCACCCTGCCAGACGTTTGTTCGTGTTCACGCCATTTATTCCGTGTGTTTCTGCGTCACGACATGGTCTTTATTACAACTTTCATTATCCTTCATTCTGTCCTACTAAACATTTACTTGTGTTCACTCCAGGTACATTTGTTTCTCTCTCACGACAATTCCAGGTTTTTGGTGGGACTTCTCTCATATTTCCTTCCATCCTTTATGATATTTTATTGTATTAATTCCAACATTTCCAGGTAACTACTACGACTTGCTTTACTCGTCATTCCATCTTATCGGATATTTTATTAACTGCATATTTTTCTTCACAGCTTTGTATATATGTAGACTTCCCTCACACTTCATTTCAGACTGTTACACGTTATTATTATTGTATTTATTTCACGTCGTAGTATCTTCATGTCTATACTGGCACTTCTTTCATCCTTCATTCTATCCTACCATCCATTTTCCTTGCATTATCACTATTTTTGTCACACCTCCATTTCTACATTATCAAAGCTTCCCTTACAGCTCATTGAGACTCATATCATACAAACCCTATATTTCTCCATCATACCTCAGTTCCTATTATCGTACCCTGCCTCACACCTCGCGCCATGCTGCCAGACACATTACATTCCCAAGAGACACCCACGGATCACGCACCAGCGGCCTCCTACCTCACCCAACACCTCTCCCCATCCACCCACAAAAGGCCAACGCCCTCTCGCACCCACGACTAAAAAGAGTCCCCACCAAAATAACACCAATTATGAGCGATTCGTATCAGCCCTGCACCAGCTGTCGATGTGGCCCAGCTTCGACCAGCCCCATCTGTCGATACCTCCATTTGGCTCGAGTGGTTTTCGTCCTCGCTTCACTGCTCAATCTTGTAAATCAATACCCACCTTCAGGACGCCGTGTTCCTTGCCTTTCCCGTGAAACCTCCTCTGGGATGAATATGAGGGACGCTGCCTGACGTGGATAAGACGAAGGAGGAGGGACAGGAGGGGCAGGAGTGGGAAGCTTGCTCAGGGAATGAAAAATATGCCTGTATTTGAAAAGGAGGAGAAGAGGTATTGGAAAAGAAAAAGAGGATGAGGAGAAGGAGACGGAGAAGGAGGAAGAGGTGGAGGAGGACTGGGAAGGAGCGAAACGACGAGAATTAAAAGGAATGAGAGGAAAAAGATGTCAAAAATACATGAACACTAGGAGAAAGTGGAGGAGGAAGATAAAGATGAAGAGAAGGAAAAGGAAAAAACAAGACGAGGAGAAAGAAAGAAACAAGGCGAGGGGGCGGAGGATAAATATGAAGAGGAGGAGGAGAAAGAGGAGAATAGAAAAAAAAACAAGAGGAGAAGCAGGCGGAGGCGGAGGAGGATAAGGCTGAATAGAGGGGCGAGGAAATAGAGGAGAAGGTGAAGGAGGAAGAGATGGGAGGAAACAAAGTTAGAGAAGAGAACAGTCAGAATTTAAGCTCCATCGTAAACTTAAACAGACGCCCCTGAGCCACACTACCGCCCCTGCCGCTTACTTCTCAAGGTTACAGCCAAGACGCCCTACCATGCCATTCCTCTTCCTCTTCCTCATACCTGCTATCATCGCTGGCCTTGTTCTTATCGCAGACCTCGCCATGTTGTTACTCCTCCTCCTCCTCCTTGTTGTTGTTGTTGTTGTTGTTGTTGTTGTTGTTGTTGTTGTTGTTGTTGTTGTTGCTGTTCTTCTTCTTCTTTTTCTTCTCCTTTTTCTTCTTTTTCTTCTTCTTCTTCTTCTTCTTCTTCTTCTTCTTCTTCTTCTTCTTCTTCTTCTTTTTCGTGGTCGTCATGCTCATTCTCTTTTTCGTCTTCAACTTCCTAATACCACTTACCTTCTTGATTGTCGTCGTCACCGCCACTCTCGTCTTCCTTGTCATCTGCACCTCCCTTCCTCTCCCCCTCCGTCTTCGTCATCATCACTATTTTTATCGCTGTCGTTAACACCATCCTCCTCCTCCTCCTCCTCGTCCCTCTCCTCCTCCTTCGCTGTTGGGTCGTCGGGTCGGGCATAAGTCGGACAGCCAGCGCGCACCCAACTAAATTTATCTCCCGAGAAGCATCTAAACTTTTGAATGTGATTTTTATGAAAAGTTAGATTGGAGGACCGCCGGAGTTTTTCCCCGTGAAGAGGAAGGCGAAGGAAAGAAATCGAAGTATTAAGTGTAATGAGAATTCTGTCGAGTTTCTCTTTGGAATATAATCACGAATACCAAAGGCTGTGGATGGAATGGAAAGGTGATGAAGACTCTTGAAATTTGAGGTTAACGATCGTAATGCTGAGTGGAAGTAATTTTCATGCATCTCCGGTTTTGGATAATCCTTTTTTACTTTTCTTTAGGAGTGGCACCTCAGTGGGCTTTTTTTTTCTTCTTTTTATTTTCTGTTGCCCTTGAAAGCCGAATAGAAGTGGTTTTCATGCACCTCCAATTCAGGATAATCGCTTTTGCCTTTTTGCTTTAAGGAATGGCATCTCAGAGGGCTTTTTTTCTTCCTTTGTGTTGCTCTAGGCCACTCCCCCTCTTGCATAAAAGAAATCTCTCTTAGAACTCTTTCTTGAGGTTATGGGTTTTTTTTTTTTTTACAAAAGACTGCGTACGATAACCAAAGAGCAACAAACATTTGAGTCTTTTTGTGAACATTTGGGAATTATTTTCTTTTTTTTTTTTAGTCTTTATTTGGAAAGTTATTCTATCCAGCTACATGAGATTGAACGATCGAAGGTCTCTTGTTAGGAAGTTATGTTGTTTCGTTAGATTTAGTTTTAAAATGTACCTTCAGATGTGTATTAAAATAAGTACAGACGTTTTAATGTTCAACGCAATTGTTCTCTTATATACAGGATCAGTTTTACTTCCAACACCTTGATTCTCGTATCAAATTCCTTTATTCCTTTTTAACCACAAAATATCTCACTTCTAACTACATAATTTTAATAATGAACTCAATAACTCTCCTTCAAGCACAATGTATTTCAAATTAAACACCGAAAGTCCTCAACAAACCCCATTACACATGTCCAGCCACTCACATATTTTCCCTGTGTTTTTAGTCGTCACGGTGAAGGTGGCACCCTGGACGGCCGCTTGTTATCGCCAAAAACATATAATCACGCTAAGATGGGATTTCCTTTGGCGTCACGGCGGTGCAAGAGGAAGGAGAAGCACACACGCGAGGCAGCTCAGGCCCGCAGGGAGGAGGACGCGGAGAGGAGATGGGGCTGAAAGACCGAGAGGAGAGACGCGGCTGGATAAGAGAGAGAGGGTGAAGCTGGAAAAGGGGGTGAAATATAAGGGCAGAAGGTCACCAGGTAGACTGAAAGAGATGAAAGGAGCCCTTATTGGAGAACAGGAAGATGAAAGACGAAAAGAAAGATTTGAAACATAAAAAAAAAAGAGGAGGAGGACAAGGATGAGAGATGAAGGAGGCGAGATAAAAGAACTAGAGGGAATAAAGAAAAAAAACGAAAAAGGTTGAAAAGTAAAAGGAGAAGGAGGTAACTGAAAAGAATTAAAACATAAGAATGAAGACAAGGAGAGATTTAAAGGAAAAGAAGAAAGAGGAGGAGGAGGAAGAGTTAGAGGAGGGCAGGTAATAGGATGAAGAATTTCTCGATGGAGCAGGAAAACTGAAAGGCTTGGAACAAAATGGAACGACTATACAACCTCGAGAAGAGTACCGGGAGGAGGAGGAGGAGGAAGAAGAAGAAGAAGAAGAAGAAGAAGAGGACGGCGACGAGGAGGAGGTGAAGGAGATGGAGGGAGGGAAGGAGGCCAGAGTTAAGTGGATGGAGGAAAGACTGGAAGAGCGAGAGAGAGAGAGAGAGAGAGAGGCATTCACTATTTCATTCTGGAGGGACGAAAAAAGGGAGGAGGAGGGATATAGAGTACAAAACAAATAGTAGACCAGTTAGTGTTTGCAACGTGGGATGACTTTTCAGATTTATTCCTGAATACTTAAACGCACCGGCCTCATTAAAACTGTTTTTCAAAGGCCATATAGGTGATTAGTTGGGATCTCATAGATGTCTTTTTTTCCCCCACTGATGATGCAGAATGCTCTAAATTATCTCTGGAATCATGGAAACACTCTTGAAAACTACAGTAATTCCTACCAAAGCCTGTTAAAAATAGTCAAGGCTTGGTACTGAATCGTTTAAGAGTATTGTCTAAACTTTTATTCAAGGATTTTACCAGTTAATCCTACTAGTGTGTATATTACTTCTTAATCACCTCTGTACGTTGTGTGCCATCTTTTACATCGCTTAAGACTCCAAGGAGGTTTTTACTGTTAAGTTTAGAGGACAGAAAACGTTGACACTTACTACCATTGTCACGTGTATAATTCCTTCTTCCTTTACGTACCTCGCTAACAATGCTGGCACGATTGGTTTAATATCCTTCCCTACCATTCATTCTGTCGCTTATTCATTTTGACCGCCTAAATTTAGAAGCCCCGTTCCTCAATACACCCGAAGACACTGCTTGAAATCACGATCAGTAACCTTATTGGAACTGCTCTCTCATCCTCCGACACTTACGCATCTGGGAGTCTCAACACCATCTTGCACGGGTATCAAAGTATTATCACCTACGTCGCTGCTAACTTCGTCCCATTCTGCTGTTAAGTCATTTGTCCCTCCTCCTTGGGTACCATAACTTTTCCCTTGTTAGGAGGAAGAGTAAAAATAAGTAGATGCAGAAGGAGGAAGAGGGGAGGAAGAATGGCAGCTTAATGAAGAAGGAGGAGGAGGAGGAGGGGGAGGAGGAGTGGCAACTTGATGAAGGGGTAGGAGGAGGAAGAGGAGAAGATTGTCAGGAGGAGGAAGGGTAGGTGGATATAGTAGTAGTTGTAGAAGTAGAAGAAAGAGGAGGAGGAGGGGGAGGAGGAGGAGAAGGAGGAGAAGCAGAGAGATAGAGGAAGGGGAAGGGGAAGTTACAAGTAGCTGGAGAAGGTGCTGGGGTGAGGGGGAGAACCTCTGCTACTTCACCTGCTGGAGTAGCATAAGTAGGTCACGTCTTACCTGCCCTCTAGTGACTAATACATTGCCCCCTCTCTCCTACCCCCTCCCACCTCCTTCTCCCTCCCACCTTTTCCCTCACACCTCTCCTATTCCTCACCCTGTTACTCCCTCACAGCTACCCCTTCTCTCACTAACACCCTCCCTCACACTCTTCTTTACCCTGCTACGCCCTCACCCCTTGCCTCTCCCTCACACTACCGCACCCTTCCCCTCCTTTCCATGGCTCTCCTTCATTATATCTCCCTCTCCCATTTCCTTCCTTCTTTCTCCTCTTCCTTAACTCCTTCAGGCGCCTCTTTTTCAACATTCCTCCTTGTATAACCTCGACAAGCGACGAGGTTGATGTAATTGTTGGTCTTAAAAAGTATTCTTCACTGCTTGCCGTGTTGAGTTGGAGAGAGGTCTGGAAGTCTGATAGAACACACGCACAGACTCTCACAACCTCTCATTCCCTCTTATTCCTACTACTATTATTATTCTTTCACATCAGTATCTTATTTCCTTCCCCTTGTCGTTCGTTACCTTCGTCCTTGTATCCTTCCATCTTAGGTCCATATTCTGAAGCGCGTCTCCCCGGCCCTCCACTAGTTTCAATAGGCTCTAGTTGTTGCACGGTTTTTTAAGGTCGTTTTTACGATCCTAGTGACATGTGAACAATATTTCTTCATTATTAACCGGAGGAACACTCTCGAGAACCAGGCTAATCATCTCTGTGGCCTTGGAAAATAGTGGTGGGGAAGAACAGAGCGTTTCAGAATATGGCCCTTTGTATTTCCTCAAATCAACGTGTCCTAGTCTTATCCCTGCTAACTTAACCCTCCTCTTGTCACCCTCCAGTCAGTTCTTGTCACCCTATCCCGTTCCTCAATGTCTTATCCTCTCGCTACCTGTTATTATCACCCTCATGTTCCCTCCCCCCTGCCTAGCCATCCCGCTCCCCGTCTCCTTCCTGCCTTCATCACACAACTCCCTGATCGCGTTCGTAATAAGAGTGCAATTTTACTTCATTGCTCCTAATCATCCATGCAGCTCATAACTCATCCCTCGCCCCTACCACTCAATCTTGCCTCCCCGTGCTCGTGACTGTGTCCTCTTCCCAGACTTCTCTACGTCAACACCTCCTCCTCACACTCCCTCCTCCGTCACAGCCACTCAGTACCTCCACCTTAATGTTACAAGGACGGGGCCATCCACTTTATTGCTGGATTCGCACACAATTGCCTTAAGGTAGATAGACTAGAGGGCTTATTCTTGACTACCACCTTCGTAATAGGGTCTAGTGAATTATCAGGAGTTTTAAGGGTGTTTTGATGATTCTAAGGGTACTATAGCTGCGTCATTAATTGGAAAAAAAAAAAAAAACTCGTAATAAGTTGGCCCGAAGTCTTAGAAAGTGTTGATGGCGTTTCAAGACACGGGCCCGTAGACTTGAAAAGGATATCACACAGTAATGGACTCCCTCCCGTGTGTCCTTTCTAGGCTGTCTGATTGGACGATACTATATAATGTTGTATCTACTGAAGAAAACACTCGTGCAAACACAATAGGATCTACACGAGGAGACTTTCTTCTTCTTCTTCTTCTTCTTCTTTTTGCGTCTGTAAAGGAAACTTATAAAAAAAACCTCAATCACAGTGCCTCCCTACAAAAAAAAATAAATAAATAAATAAAGTAAAAAAAAATAAAGAAAGAAAGAAAAGAGAACCACATTAAAGGGAACTCGAAAGCCTCTTAGGAGACAACCTTTCAAGTTAGTAACCCTTAAAGTGACTCGCCAGGTCGATTCCAAGACCACTCACTCGATCAAACAAGACGGGAAGACGCGGCCCTCCCAGACGAGCCAATACTCTGGTCCCACAACACCATGGAAGGCAAGGGAATTGAATAAGAAGGGACACGCTATGGAAGGAACAACCAGGAGTATAAGAGTAAGTTAGTTCATTTGCAGGATTATATGAAGAAATACACTATGAAAGAAGCATCCAGTAATGGGAGTAAGACATTATATTTGTGGAACTCTGTGCATTATCTATATTTATGATGGGAGAAGGGAGAATTACGAGGAGGTTAGGAGAAGAAGGATTAAACTAAAAGAACAAGATCGAGAAGTAATAGATAAACATATATAAGTGAATAAATAAATGAATAAGTATGTAAATATAATGAAAAAGGAAGAAACAGAGCAGAGAAAGAAGCAAATCCAGAAAAAAGCAGTGTGGACGTAAAAAAGTAGGAGGAGGAGGAGGAGGAGGAGGAGGGGGCGGGAGAAAGAAGAGCTTTAGAAGGGAGAATGAGTGGAAACTAAAAGAAAAAGAGAAGGAAGTGAACTTAAGAAGGAGGCAAAGCAACACGAAGGAGAAACAGCAGAGGGACGAGACTTTACCGTAATGACCTGGCGGCCTCGACATGGCGGCGGGTCAGGCCAGCCAGACTCGCAAATACTTCCCCGCACGCATCTCTCCTTGCTTTTTTTTATTTTTTTATTTATTTATTATTATTGTTATTGTTGCTGTTATTGTTGTTGTTGTTGTTGTTGTTGTTGTTGTTGTTGTTGTTGTTGTTGTTGCTGCTGCTGCTGCTGCTGCTGCTGGTGGTGTTGTTGTTGTTGTTGTTGTTAGTGGAGTTGTTATTACTAGTGTTATTTTTATTATTATTATTATCGTTATTATTGTTGTTATTGTTGTTATTTTTTCTTTCTTCTTCTTATTGTTATTATTATTATTATTATCATTATTATTATTATTATTATTATTATTATTATTATTATCATCATTATTATTATCATTATCATTGTTGTTGTTGTTGTTGTTGTTGTTAACAATAGTAGTCGTAATAGCTGTTGTTATTGTTGTTATTGTAGCAGTAGTAATTTTATTATCATAGTTGCTGGTGGTGTTGTTTTCATTATCATCATTATTGGCACGGGCACACAAAAGCACTACACTTTATACAGATATTGCTTGTATATCTCATGTAATATATTAAGTAACAAAAAACTCATAAATACACGTTTCATGAAGCTTTATAGAAATATCTAAAATTAACAGCAACATGAGGATTGATATCACAGTGAAAAATATTTACATGATACCAAATTAGTTCAACATATATAAGCGAAACTGGTCTACGTAGGGAGTCACGCGGCTCTTTGTTGTGGCAGCTGCCGTATGCGTGTCTTTAAGGTGAAAAATAAACATATAAAAGTGTCATTATGTAAGTAATGATCTGGTGTGCGTGTGTTTGGCTGTGCGTGTCTACGTGTGTCCGTGGGTTGACTTGTTCCTGTGCTTGTGGGTATGCGCTCTCTCTCTCTCTCTCTCTCTCTCTCTCTCTCTCTCTCTCTCTCTCTCTCTCTCGATTACCAAGCAAAATTTTATGCCAGACAAATATAACTTGTTTACTCTGCAAATATTCTCCTGTGTTCCCCGCCAGAGGATGCCTTGCTCTCCGGGGGAAAGAATGTGAGAACTCTATATTTTAACTCGCCGTAATGATGACCTAAATTTATTGAGCTGAGTGAACGTTCCTGTCTGATTGGATTCTCAGACTAACGGGGATAAAGGCTGCGTTTCGTTTCCTGTTGTAGGGAAGATTATATAGACGGGGCCGGCGGAAAGGAAATTGTCTGATTTGTAGCAGAGATTTTTTTTCAGTGACTTGTGTGATGTATGGAGCAGATGTGTTTTGTTTTAGACACTGATTTCTGTCTCTTCTTCCTTCCAGATTACACCTTCTTTGACCGTGCCTTTGGTGAACTCTCTCAACATTACCTGCAGCTGAAGACTCGCGCCCAAGCAGAGCTCGTCGCTTCCTCGTCAAGAAGTGGCCAGCCGGGGCCTCAGTGGCACTCCAGGCGAGCCGAGACCCAGGCAGACAGCAGTGCGCCTCAGGGTTCACAGGTATTCCGAAGTAGACTCTCAAAATCCGACAGTAATAAGAAATACCCTGAATCCCTGAGCGAGGAGTACCGTCCGTCCCGCTCGGCGCCAGCAAGGGTCATCAGAGGGCGGCGAGTGATCACAGAGAGTCCCGCCACTCCTCAAGGAAGTCCTGCACAGCACAAAAAGGCATCTGGGAAAAAGTGTCTTGTGAGCCACAAGAAGCCGCGTCCAGCTTCCCTCGGGCCTGGTGTGAACAAGCAGGCAGGCAGTGAGCAGGCCCCGCCCCTCCCCATCAAAAGGACCACTTGGGATCTAAACGGGACACTCTCAGAGGAACTTAACAAGCTAAGTGAAGACAAAGATCCTGCAGCTCCTCAAATAAGTGATAAAGATTCCTCTGAAAAGCCGCTTGAAAGAGAGAACAATCTTTGGGGCTTCGTGAAAACCAATCTTTTAGCTGAGGGTGCCGCGGGTACTGCCTCTCCGGTCCCAGAGAGCTCGGGAGTCCCTGGTGTAAGAGGCGGCAAGGTGCAGCCCAGCCACAACAGCTCCCGCCTACAGGATATACTGTACGGGAGGGCTAATGAGTCGCCACGTGCATCCCCAGCCAGCCAGCAGCAGCAGCAGCAGCAGCAGCGAGCCCACAGCCCCGGCGTAAGTGTCGGGGGCGGCATGACATCCACCAAGCACATGTCACTCCTGGAACGCAAGAAGAAGCAATGGGAGGAGGAGAGAGGTAAGAGATAGATGTGACTTGGTTGAGTCTTGTAACTGTAATGATGCCAGGATTCTCTCTCTCTCTCTCTCTCTCTCTCTCTCTCTCTCTCTCTCTCTCTCTCTCTCTCTCTCTCTCTCTCTCTCTCTCTCTCTCTCTCTCTCTCTCTCTCTCTCTCTCTAAATAACAGCTTTTCACCACAAATGAGGAAATAAAGTGAGGAATTCAGTAATTTTCCGTGACGCCGTGAACAAGTAAGCGCCTCGTGCAAGCTATAAAGTTTATTTGCCACACACTTGAACACCTCATTTGTTTACACGGTCGAAACTTTTCCTCGTAACTTGAGCGTTTTTAATTCCCTTAGATAAACAGGCCGTGAGCTTGAATTTAATCCGGCAGTTTGTTCGCACTGCCCTGGGAAATTGTATTAGTATTTAAGATAAACACACACACACACACACACACACCCACACACAGAGAGAGAGAGCACCACCACTACCACCACCACCACTACTAAGGAATGTATTAATCCCCCGAGATAATTACCGACCAAGACTGAGCAAGATTCGAACGTGAGGAAGATTCGCTTTTTATCTGTTAGTCAAGGCGTCTATTCCCCTCACACACACACACACACACACACACCTAACTTAGCAACGTTGAGGTTATACAAAGGACTGGTGAAAGAAAATAACTAAGGACAGCAAGGATTTCACACGCCGCGTTATCCAAAACACGCGAACCTCCGAGACCCTTATTTTTGAAAAGGTCTCACCCCTCATTAGACAAATTTTCAAAGATCACATTTAATTAATCACATTTTAAAGTTCTTATTCCATTGATTATACAGATATTTTGTTAAATTGCCACTAGATTCATGAAAACACTCTTGGAAACCCTAACTTCACTATACTCTGTTACAATTAGTAGTAGTTAAGGCGCTGAAACGTTTGTGGTAAGTCGCCGGAGCGTTTGAGAATGCGGTCCCGGCATCCCTGAGCTACAAGAGCCATTAGGAGGGTGAAGGGAAAGATATGTCATACGTATCGCTAAGTTTATTAAGAGAATTCTTTGGAGAAATTTTCTGCCATCGTAAATTGTTCTCCTTGAGTAGTTAATGGTTCTGCTTGTTTTCATTACATGCCAGGGAATGTTTTTTTTTCTTTTTCTTCTTTTCTTTTCTTTTCCTCCCGCTATCAAGATTAAAGAAATATACCAGAGCTTTTTTATACACATTGTTATCCGGAAGTAATTACACTGTACTGTAAATTAGATAATGTTTTTGCTACCATTATGTGATTAATTTTGATGCATGGCGACCACACTTAAAGAGAGGTGGTGTTTGATAGGCCACACTTATATAGACGTTTGTGGAAGTGGTGGTGCGTGGGGGTGATGTAGGTCAGGTCGCCACGGTCATTTTTAAGCAAGGTTGGGCAGAGGCCAGGGTCGTTCATTATGCAGACGGTGCAGGAGGGATGAGGTGAGCGTGGGGGGTGCTCCTTCCTGACCGCCACGACCCACTTCCTTCATTGTTGACGTTCGATTGCATTAACTTGACGTAGTAAGGACCTAACTATATTATCGAAGTGTTCCATTAAGGACTGTTGTGTCAGGCCCATAAAAAGAGTAGAGACTTTTGTCAGCTCGAGTTGGACGTGTTAGTAGTGTAGTGTGTACATTGTGTCTCAGCGGGCGGTGGTATCGACTCATGTCACGTGGCTGCATATTGGAGTAACAATCGGCTTGAACCTGGTGACCGAACTGGCAGCTTGAATAATATATAAGGGTTGAGTGATGCCTCTCCGAGCCTCCCTTCATCTGGCCTGGTAGGAATTCACACGTCACAGTGCGTTGAACCACCACACAAGGGTCCGTGTGTGACGTCAAGGGAGGTCCGTAGGAGATGGTGATACCTTTGCCTGTTGTGACCCAAGCATGTTAAGAGGGACTGCAGTCTTGTGCTGGTCTGAAACTATGGTCCGTATTCTTACGTAAACGTTTCATCTCGCTACGTAGACAACTTTTAACAGGCTCTAGTGGAAGTTTTTAGAAGTTTTCAAAGGTTTTCATGATTCTAGGGGTAGGTAAACAAGGATTCTGCATCATCAATATGAAAACAATTAAAACAACACGAATAATCACATCTGAGGTCTTTGAAAGTAATACTGATGAAAAAAGAAAGCGTTTGAAATAAGATTACATATTAATAAACCCACTGCCTGCACAGAAAGTCTTATCACTAATTCACAAACTGGCAGGGGTGATTGTTATCTACAGATCGAAGGAAAGAGGAAAGATTTGCGCGATATTTTAACATCTGAGCATTGGTGGAGAGCCGCTGCATTCTTCCAGACAATTATGCGTGCCTGTCTACACATATCCGCACGGCCACTGCTACTCGAGGTGGAAGGAATGGGAGCAAGTGAGGAGCAGCCACGTTCTGACCTGTGTGCCACCGAGGAATGTAGACCGTAGACGTTAAATGTTATGCTGTAGACGAGTAGGTAGTTCTAAAAAAAAAGAAGAAATAGTTCTCTTAATATAGACCTTAATGTTATCTTGCTATAGACGAGTAGTGATAAAAAAAAAGTCTGGTTCTCTTACCGTCAAGATGGAAAATATGACTTAGTGATTGTGACATAAGAGCTGAGTCAGTGAGACACCAACACGTGGATGTGAGACTGTTACTACTCTGAAATAGATGTAAAAATCAGGCCGATATAGTTAAAGTTCTCAATGTGGTAGTGAATTAGCAAAATCTTGTGGTGTGTAGGACAGAAGCATAGTGTGCATGAGTTTGTCATCGCCGGAACTGGACAAATAATGACTTTATCAAGTAGAATATGCTTTAGTGTGAGAGGAAAACGCAGTCATTGGCCGTATGAAAGTTTAAGAATTTACTCATTTATTCACTACGCAATTTATCCATCCACTTTCGTATGATACATTTACTTGCACCAGCTTCCATCGTTGCTGTAATATTTTCCAGAGATTTTTCTGCTGATTGTTTGTTTCATCACCATCATCATATGCAACAAACAGTCATGTGGTATGAATATGTATTATGAAAACGTATTTATATTCTCAGTTCTCATCGTAACTTCTCTGCCGCGCGGCCTTCATCAGCAATTAGTGTCAGTGTAAGTTCTCATAATGCTGAGATATTGCAGGGCATTCAGAGACGCGGCAAGTGTCAGGTGGTCGTCGTGTGTGCCGTGACGTCCCTCGCGCTCCCACATGACTGTTAATTAACCCGGAGGACGACAGTGCCGCCGTCAGGTGCCACACGTTGAACATTCCTGGAGCGACGTTGTGTCTATTCCTGTGCTGAATTCCGCTGAGTCTGCAGCGCATTAGTCCAACTTGTCGCGACTCACGGCCCGTATTTTGAAACGTTTTGCTCCCTCATAAGATATATTTTCAAAAGCAGCGAAGGTTATTACCGGGTTCTTACAGGTGTTTTCCCATTGGGGATACGGAATCAGTGTTAAAGCACAATTATATTTAAGAACGCATTTGAAAATCGCCCCTTAACCCCAAAACCTTCACAAAAACTTGCTGAAAGCAGTGAAGACGCTGAAAGATCTGAAGAAACGGTCTCAGCGTAGTGAATCAAGTGCGGCGAATCAGCGGTAGAGTTTCATATTAGTTGACCGTGACGATGAAACGTTCCAGCGTCTTGCAGCGCAGTGCGATACGCGGAAAGCTACCGGTGTGTATTACTAAAGATTCATTTCCTATAAACATGATACGTGGCAAGCTGAGTCATAAAGATGGACGAATGATCACCGCACGCCAGCCCCAGTACATATGCAGGGGTCGGGCCTGGTCACTCGTGGTGGGTAGCTGCCTGGATTACCTAACACTCCTTCCCTAACCAACACCTGCACGGGGCACGCGATATAACATGTTGTAAATCGTCGCGGCTGACTCGTGGTGCGCAGTACTGGAGGTTTGTGGTGGCAGTAGTGAGGGGGAGGAGGTGTCCCGGTGTGAGTGGTGGGTTGAGTGACCTGCCTGCCAATCGTTACTCTCACGTGGGCTGGTGACTAGCTTCCGTGCTGCCTTCTGAATACAAGTCGTGGTTGTTTCGGTTGTTTTACCCTGTGACAATTGAATTCAAGAGATAATCAAGGACCTGTCTCAACCTGCACTGCCTCGACACCCAACACATATGGGTGTTTTATATTAGGCGTGCACAGGAGCGACTGTTGTCCTTTATCCTGACCTTGTCCTCTGTGAAGTGTCAAGGACCTCAACTGAATGATTCCTTTTACCTAGACCTCAAGTAATGCGTCTCTGGTTCACGTCGATATTCATGTCATGGTCAGTTTGGTATTTGCTTAGTAATATTGTATCGGAAGCTCCCGAGGCGATCAGTAAGCATTATGGGGCGAGGCTGTATGAAGCGAGAGAAGAATATAAGAACCTAAGAAAATGAAGAAAGGTGCAAGAAGCCGCCTTGCCAATACGTAGCAGTCCCCACCTGTCATCATTATCTATAAATCCATGTAATCTTTTAAAGCACTAACAACCCAATTACTGACTGTATTCGATTATAAAACATCAAAATATGAGGGAAAAAAGTATCAGATTATACGTAGTGAACCTTCTCCTTTCCACTGACAACCTGCAGGAAACAAGCCACCCTACTATTTCCCGTATCAGTGGTAAGATTTATAAGTAAGATTCTTGAGGGGAGTTGTTTTAGTAATGTGCGTTAGAAGTTTGTTTTGAGAGGTCGCCACCGCCCACCGCAGAGGTATCCGTCACTCCCCAACCAAACTTCTCTAGAGTCTCACGTCTAATGATACACACAAACCTAACATTTCCCGCGGTATTCAACATAATTTCATCTCTTTGCTGGTGTTATATTTAGAGCTGCATCGATCCGCCGAGTGTTTTCCTGTGAAGACTGTGAATTATGAGGCATCACGTGATTGCGCTTCATGGATAGATTGCAGGATGTTCGGTAATAAATAACATTCACCAAACTGTTCAGCGCTGATTCTCGTATTAAGTTGTACGGGTCGCGGTAATTACATGCATGAAGGCGGGGTATTAACGAAGCGTGTTTTCCCTCGTGTGCTAATTGCCCGCGCTGGTGACGTCATCAGCACCTCCGCGCCTTTCATGTGGGCTCTCCTCGTTACTTGCATTTCTTTCGTATTTGATATTTTTACAGTTGTGTTATTTGGTAATTATAAAAGCCCGTACTCACAGCCGAATTCCAGACTAATATATGTATATTTATTTGGTAATTAGAAAAACTTACACTCTCTTAACTAAATTCAAAGGTGATATTTTTATGCTTATTGCGTTAAGCCAGAACCTTACACTTCGTACTCACCTCCAGAAGTAAGATTATTTTTCTTGTTTAAAATTTCCTTGGTTTATAGAAAGGTTTTGCGAAGTACATTGTCAAAACTAACATCTTTACATTTTCATTTATTTGGTTATTAGACAAGTTTGGACTCTCAAGTCAAAATGAAAACTAACGTTATTTTAGATTTGCATTTACTTTACCCTAAAACAAGAGATTCGTCTAGTTCCCTCGAATTCAAAACTGAAATCTCTACTTCATATCGATATTTATTTGGAGCCAGAAAAGTTTGCATTAAATTAATCACAGAAATAAGATTCTTCTCATTAAATTAGATTTATATTTACTGTTTTGGAAAGCCGCTTGTCATCTTTCCCGGCCCTCCATCACCTTCCTCCCTTCCTCCCTCCCTGCCTCCCTCCCTCCCTCCCTCCCTCCCTCCCTCCCTCCCTCCCTTCTTTTCTTCCATTTCCTTTTTCGTCCCATTTTCTTCCTTTCCTTCACTTTTTTTTTTACCACCCCTATCTCTTTCCACCCATGCATCCTTCTCTCTCTTCCTTTCCTTTCCTCCCTTTTCGTTTCCTTCCCTTCCCTTCCCTTGCTCCCTCCCACCCTCCTTTAAGCCCACCTCCCTTGCAGCACCGAGGAAAAACACACATCCAACACTAATTATTCACGGGTTCTTGTTTCCCTTTGATCTCTCACTGCAATAATCGTCTCCGTCACCCTGGAAGACTATCACAGGCACTCCACGCCTCGCGCCGGCCTGGTGGGTGCCAAGTGCCGCCAGCCGGGGAGGGGTCAGTGGCCTCGGCTACCTTCCATTACCTCACATTGTACCGTCACCCCTTCTTTGTCAATAGTGAGACTGAGAATAGCGATGCCGCCCACCTAGACCCTTAATGAGGTAATGAGGGGGGTGGGTGGGTGGATGGTGGAGAGAGATGGGGGGAGGGAGAGAGAGAAGATTACCACAAGAAAAACAAGGGAAAAGGTCGATAAAGAGAAAAGATAAGAGGGAAGAATTAAAAAGAGGGAAGAGAAAAATGAAAAATAAGGAGGATGAAGACAAATAAGAGAAAAGTAAGTAAAGTGAAAAGAAATGGAGGAAAAAAACTAGAGGGAGAGAGAGAGAGAAGAGGAAAGAAGAAAAAGCGAAGAGGAAAATGAGATATAAAAGGAGAAATGAAGAAATGTGAAAAAATAAAAGAAAAAACCTAGAAAAAGAGAGAGAGAGAGAGAGAGAGAGAGAGAGAGAGAGAGAGAGAGAGAGAGAGAGAGAGCTCAGTAGGACCCTCGCTACGTACTAGTGTGTGCGTGGGTGGACCAAATCTTTAAGAGCTGCAACAAAGGACTCCCACATCCGTCCCCCGCCTGCCCAGCCTCCCTCTCTCCGCTCCAGGGTGGTGCGGGTGGTAGACAAAGCCGTGTTACCTGTTGTTGATGAGACTTGGGGGCGCTCGTGTCACTTCTCTCCCTTCAAACATGGCGTGATTCCCTCTTTGTTCCTCTGTCTTGCCTCTGTTACGTACTTAATTACTTTATTTCTGTTTTTTTCTTAAGCTTTCTCTTGATTTTTCTTTTTCCTTTTCTCTCGTTTTATTTTATTTTTTTTCTTCTCTTGAAACTTGTGAATTTTGGTTGCTGTTTCTCTTTCTGGTCTCTGTTACTTACTTTATTCCTGTTTTCTTGACTTTTTGGTCTTCTTTTTCCCTCTTGCTTGCTCTTTACACTCTTCATTTTTCTCTGTCTTCTTTACCCTCGACTTTTATGTTCTTTTCCGCTCTTGTTGTATTAATCTTTTCCCTCACTTCTTCATTTTTTTCTCTTGTTTCCTCATATATTTTTCTTTTTGTCTGTTCCCTTTCTTCTCCCACTCATTTTTTTTTCCTACACTTCTTTTCTCTTTGTTTCCCTCCTTCTCTAATTATACTTTTCCTCTACCTTCTCTTTTCGCTTCATTATTTAACTTTTCTCCTTCACTGTATCCTCTTTTTCCTTCAATTCCTCTTTCTGTTTTCCCTCTCCCTTTTCCTTGCGTGTTGTATTCCTTTTTTTGATCATCAGTGTCTTATTTCCTTCATCTTTCTCTTCTCCTTTCATCTTCAGACACACTGTTAGTCTTTCTCCATGACTTCTTTATCATGATGTGTTTGTCTTCTTGCTCCTCCTCCACCTCCTCCTTTTTATCATATTTCCCTTGCCTTACTTCACGTCTCTCCCATTCACTTTTACTCGACTTTCCTCCCTCTTTATTTCTCTCTCTCTCTCTCTCTCTCTCTCTCTCTCTCTCTCTCTCTCTCTCTCTCTCTCTCTCTCTCTCTCTCTCTCTCTCTCTCTCTCTCTCTCTCGCACTATATCACCTCTTCATCTCCGCCTTTTATTTTCCCTCCTTCATCATTATTTCCCACTTCTCACATTGTTGGTGTTTCTCTTCATTTCCCCGGCAGTGAATCTGAATGAAGAATGAAAGTGTTGAACCAACCTCCTCTTTTTCTTCTGGCTATCTTTGTTCATTACTCCTGAAAGCAGCACAGGAGGTGTCGTAAACCTGCATTAAAACTCCTTCTCTTTCCTCCTTTTGTAGTAAGCTTGTTGCTGGAGTTACGAGCTAGACTAAGGAGGAGCAAGAGCAGGTAGGGAGGAGGTAGTAGTGGCGGCAGGACATGGAATAGAGGAGGGGCGGGCAGTAGGGAGGTGAGCAAAGTATACCTCAGGCAAACACCAGTAATCTTCGCCTCGCTGTATTACTCGCCAGCCATAAACATCAGGTATAATTATAGCGGCCCACTCTGCACCTTTATTATCGAGAGGCGAAATTCCCTACCTTGGAAATGAGCGGCGGGAGGCGGGGAGGAGGGGGGCTCCATTGTGAAGGCGACGAGGACAGCGGGAGGGTTGAGTTGAATGAGGAGAAAGGAAGGGACGGAAGAACAAGATAGGATAGGACAGGAAAGAGAAGGAAGGGACTGAGGACAAGATAGGAGGAAGAAGGAATGAATGAAGGAAAAAAGCAAGACCAAGCAAGGATTGTCAGCGCGATATTAAGACACAAAGAGAAAGGAAGGAAAGGAGACACAGGGAAGAACAGAGCGATAAGAAGGAAGGAGAGAAGGAAGGACAGGATAAGACAGACACAATAAGGAAGGATGAAGGTGTGTTGCCTGGCCGTGTGGTGGGTGTGAGGCGCGCCGGTTGAGGCAGTGAGGCTGAGGGTAATGGTGATGACGGAGAGCATGTCGAGGGCTTGAGGGCTTAAAGGCTTACCGAGGCGTGTGAGGCTGAGGATGTAAAGTAGAGGTGTTCTGGAGTCTTGAGTGGCGGGCAGTGTTTGCAGGTAGGCTTACTATTACTTACCTGTATTCGTACCACTCACACACACACACACATACACACACACACAGGGAAGAATAGAACGATAAGGAAGGAAGTAGGAAAAGAAGAACAGGACACACACACTTCCCACCTCCTCTCTCTCTCTCTCTCTCTCTTACACACGACAGAACTCAGTGTACCCAATGCTCATCTGTTTAGCACCCAAACTCACCACACACACGTACAACTGTCTCTTAACACACACACAAACACACACACACACACACACAACACACACATACACAGCTGAACACTCCAGTTATATCCCAGACTCGTGGCGGACTCAGACCAAGTGTTGTATAATTCACGCCGTGATGTAATGCGCTTCGTGTGTACTACGTGTCCCTAGTGTAACTTTCCTCATTCGCTGTGGGTATAAAGTTACCTGGTGCACGTGCATTGGTGGTGGTGGTGGTGGTGGTGGTGGTGGTGGTAGTGGTGGTGGTAGTGGTCATGCAAGCAGTAATGGTGTGTTTCTTTGTGTCTGGTGGTCATTGTTGTCATCATCATCATCATCATCATCATCATCATCATCGTCATCATCATTGCCCTCGTCGTTATTGTCATTATCATCATTATTTTCATTACAATTCTGCTTTGATGTTTGTTTTATGATTATTTTTTTGTTATTTTTTTCCTTGTTTTTTTTTTTACGTGTTCTTTCCTTTTCCATTTTTTCTTTTTCGTTCTTTACTTGTTTTCCATTTTCTTAACTTACTTGTTCTTCTTTCTTTAGTTACTTCCTTTTTATCCTTTTCTCTCCTCTTCCTTGTTCTTTTATTTCCTGTTCTAGTTATTCTTCGGTTTATTGTTCTTGTTTCTTTCTTTCCTCCTCCTCCTCCTCCTCCTCCTCCTCCTCCTCCTCCTACTACTACTACTACTACTACTACTACTACTACTACTACTACTCCTTTTCCTCCTCCTTCTCTTTCCAATACTATCACCAAATGGACCTTCACGAGTCACGGAGGGTGTTGGTGGCGATGGTGGTGGTGACAGTGGTAGTGGTGGTGGTGGTAGTGATGGTGGTGGTGATGGTGGTGGTGTCTGGATCTCATTCTGGAAGGCAAGAAGTGGAAGGTCGATAGCAAGACACGAAGGCTGAGAAGGAGTGTAATCTTCCTCCTCCTCCTCCTCCTCCTCCTCCTCCTCCTACGCTATTCATTCTCGTCTTTCTTCCCACGCTCATCGTCCGTCTTTCTTTGCGTTACCTTGCTCTTATTGTTGTTGTTGTTGTTGTTGTTGTTGGTGGTGGTGGTGGTGGTGGTGGTGGTGGTGGTGGTGGTGTGCTTTCCTCTTTGTTCTTGTTTGCGTTTTCCTCCTCCTCCTCCTCCTCCTCCTCCTCCTTGTTATCCTCCTCCTCTCCCTCCTCCTCCTACTCCTACTCCCCGTCTTCCTTATTCTTCTTCTTCTTTTTCCTCTTCTTCTTTTTCCTCTTCTTCTTTTTCATCGTCGTCGTCGTCTTACTCTTCGTCTTCTTCTTCTTCTTCTTTTTGCTCTTCTTGTTCTTGTTCTTCTTTATCTCCTCCTCCTCCTTCTCCACCACCACCACCACCACCACCACGCCTCCAAGCACCGCGCCATTAGTTCTTAGTGCTGACTGCCTCCTGTTTAACGCCCTGCCTATGATTCTTTCTCTCCTCCGCGCCTTCCGCACCTCCTTCCCCGCCCTAATTGGAGTCACGCCTCGTCCTCCTCCCGCCATCCTTGTGTCATTTATCACAGTTTTAATTTCCTGAGTTTTCTTTTGTGTGTATATCTTGATTGCGTTTCTTTCCTGTTCTGGCCTTCGATGTACAGTTTACACGATCATCAGTTTCTTTTTTATTTTTTTGTTTTCTTTTTTTCTGTTTTGTTTTAAAGTTTTGGGTTCATCTTTTTTTTTTTTCTTGGTTCACGTTAACGAATCTCAGTGTCATGTCCGCCTCGTTTGTTCCTGTCTTTCTTTCTCTCTCTTTTCTTTTATTTTTTTCTTTTATTCTTCCTTTCCTCCTTCCTTCTTTTCTTCTTTTCTTCTTTCCTTCCCTTCTCCAGCCCTTTTTCTTTCCTTATTGTTCTTTCTTTTCTTCCTTCCTTCCTTCCTTCCTTCCTTCCTTCTTCCTTCCTTCCTTCCTTATTTCCCTTTTGTCTTCCTTTCCTCCCTGTTGTCGTTCTTTCCTTCTTTACTTTTATCTTTCCCTTTATTTCCTTCTTACCTTCCCTCCCTCTCTCATTTATTCCGTTCCCTCCTTCCTTCTTCCCTTCTATCCTTCCTTCTTTTCCTACCTTACTGCTCCTGATCTCCTTCCTTTCTCCATTCCTTCCTTCCCTCCCATCTTCCTTCCCTCTTTCACTTAGATCCCTAACTCTCCTCCTCTCTTCTCTGCACCCCACATCCTTTCCTTGCTCTTGTCAGACACCAGAGTCCTGACATACACCTCTGCATGAACTCTTAGTACCTTACTTCCTCACACTGGTCTCTGTTTTGTCATCCAACACCAAGTTCCTCTGAATTCACAGTCGTCAGGAACCAAACAGTCCTCTGCACGAAGCTATAGTAGGAAGGAATACTTTCTATCTTTTCTTTCCACCTTCTCCAATATCTTCTCTAATATCAAGTCTGTCTCCCTTCTTCAGTTCTTCATTTTTTTTTTCATTTTGTTTTGCTTCAGAGTTTTTGTTTATTTATTTTTTTTCACGTTAACGAATCTCAGTTCTCATCTTTCCTTTTGTTTCTTTTCTTACTTTTTTTTTTTAAGCTTTTATCCTCCCTTCCCTCCTTAGTTATCCACACGTTTCCCACTGCCGGCAGCAAACGCTGGCACGCAGAGACGCCGTGGCAGGGTTTGGTTCTTCAAGGATGGTTTCAGCTCCAGTAAAATATCGACTTTGCCCTCTCTCTATTCGTCAGCGCCTCTCATCCGGCCTCTAGACACTGCCATGCCATCTGTTTCTCGCCCCAGTAGATAAATACGAGTACCTGTAAGAAAGAGAGAGAGAGAGAGAGAGAGAGAGAGAGAGAGAGAGAGAGAGAGAGAGAGAGAGAGAGAGGAGGGGGATGCAGGTGCTTGTGTTAGAGTTCTGCTAAGTCCCACTTTTACTTTTCGAGAGAGTTAGAGTTATCTCAACGTCCTATTCCTGACTCAAAGTTTATTGCCCCACTCTTCGTGTCTGCTCGGCTTCCCTTCCTCGCACCGCCTCGCCGTGTACTGTGTAGCTAAGCGGCGGCAGGGCATCTGGAGGCGATAGGCGGGAGGTCGTCACTTACGCTTAACTTCCGCGTCTCGTCATCGATTGTCAGACGGGGTCGCTCACCGCCTTCGTAATGCGAGACGCGACATTACCCTCATGATGGATGGACATGTGGCGCGCCCCTACCTCATTCAGAAACCGTAGCGCGGAAGGAGGGTCAGTGAAGGTAAACCATGTATTTGCCACGAGACGCCTTCCATCACGCGACTCCTTGTATCACGTGGTCTGCCTCCTGACACGCTTCCGCATACAGTCAGCTTAATAATTGCCTTCCTCACTCCTGACGAATGCATCACGAATGATTACCAGGATGAGTTCAGATTTCTGACACCATAAACTGCATTTTCTGGTTCTGGAAAGACGTATGGTGCTCGGTGATAAGATATTTAAATGGGTTAAAGGGCTCAGCAAGGAATGGTAATTTAGGTTCTTCTAGTCAGGGAACGAGTTGGAATTCGTAAGTATGGTCATAAGTTAGGCAATATCAGATTTAAAAGAAAAATGGTCATTGGTTCACAAATAGGACTATAGGGGAGTGAAATTTACTTAATAAATACTTGGTAAATGCAAAGACATTAGATGACTTCAAGAGGTGTTACATGAACAATGGATGACGATGGCAGGTGATAAGTCTTCAGTGATCAGGAGTTGCTTTGTATCGCCCTTTTTTTTTTTTTTTTTGCCAGTATCTTCCTTACATAAAAAAAAGTCAGATAAGTTAACTGTACTACATAATACTTGCACCAGAGATAAATAGAACGTAAATAACAGGCACTTCCCTGCACCCTTTATAGATTAGGGAAGGAGGATCATTGACCGCGGTCAGTCCAGGTGAAAAGAGCGGCTGGCGGCCAACAAGATTAAACCGTCGCGTCCTGCTGAAGGATTACTGTCTCTGTGGTGTGCAGCACAGAGGATGGCTGGTTTTGCAGAACTTCTAGCCTTCAAGTGTCTGGGGCTAATTTTCAAGAAGACTATGACAGTTTCGTAAAACACACACACACACACACACACACACACACAGAGAGAGAGAGAGAGAGAGAGAGAGAGAGAGAGAGAGAGAGAGAGAGAGAGAGAGAGAGAGAGAGAGAGAGAGAGAGAGAGATCTTTGAATAGGAAAATAAGTAAATCTTTCCAATGTCCAAAAAACTTTGTCACTATTTAAGACAAGTATCTCCATCCCTCCCTCCCTTCACCATCCCCATTTTCCTCCACTCATCACCACTTTAACATACTCCCTTTCCTCCCTTCTCTTCCCTGCACATAACCTCATTCCTTCCCATTTTCTCCCATCCCCTTTTCTTGGAATTCGTACCTTCCAGCGAATACCTTAACTCGGTACACTTTACATAAAAATTATTCTGTTCAAAATAATGAAGCTGGAAATCGCTCTGGTGTTCTTCGTGGGCCTGGCACTGAAGGTTGCCGAGTGTCACGAGCTGCCCTCGTGGGAGGTGCTCGAGTCCAAGAAGCTGGAGTATAAGCAGCGCCTCCAGCGCCTCCAGACCTTCCTCAGCAGCAAGGACCACGAGCGCCAGACTTGGGCGCTGCAGGAGTCAACCGTCAAGGACCAAAACAGACTCCTAGACGTGTCCTTGACGGTACAGAGGCTGCAGGCCATTGCCCAAAGAAGCAACAGGGACCTTCGTGCCCTCACAAAGGCCACCAAGAAGAGGCGCGAGGCTGCAGAGCGCAAAGCCCACGAAAACGCCAAGTTACAGAGAGAACAGAAGGCCGTCCTGGAGGGCCGCTTACGGAGCACAAAGCTGCAGCTCCAGAAGGCCCAGGAAAAACAGGCGGCCATTGACCGTGTCCTACTCCAGCGAGTACAGACAGAGGCTCCCAAGATACAAGCCACGCTGGAGGAAGCGGCCAATCTCCGCACCCTCACTCAGGAGATTGACGCCGCAACGGAGATGATTCGCGCCCACCAGGAATGGAGAGACAACGGAAGGCTCAGCTGGTGGCGACGCTCCCTCTCCTCCCTCTTTACTGCAATGGGGACATCCAAGACGACGCAGGAACAGTATAATGACACTCCGCAAGACGTCGGTCCCGCAAGCTTGTCTGCCGTAGATACCCAAAGTCACGATGACCACACAGACGACCAGCCTGACTCTGGAATCAGCACTGACGAGGCCACAGAAACAAAGGCACTCCCAGAGGATAATGGCCCAGGTGACAACACCGAAGGGGACACTGAGGCTGAAGACGCACCAGCAGAGGCCCGCCCCTCACAGGATAATGACACATATGATACCGCCGAAGGGGACACTGAGGCTGAAGACGCACCAGCAGAGGCCCGCCCTTCAGAGGATAACTACCCAGATGACACTGCCGAAGGGGACACTGAGGCTGAAGACGCACCAGCAGAGGCCCGCCCTTCAGAGGATAACTACCCAGATGACACTGCCGAAGGGGACACTGAGGCTGAAGACGCACCAGCAGAGGCTCGCCCCTCAGAGGATAACTACCCAGATGACACTACCGAAGGGGACACTGAGGCTGAAGACGCACCAGCAGAGGCCCGCCCCTCACAGGATAATGACCCTGATGAAACCGCCGAAGGGGACACTAAAGCTGAAGACGCACCAGCAGAGGCCCGCCCCTCAGAGGATAACTATCCAGATGACACTGAAGAATGGGACACTGAGGCTGAAGACGCACCAGCAGAGGCCCGCCCCTCACAGGATAATGACCCTGATAACACCGCCGAAGGGGACACTAAAGCTGAAGACTCACCAGCAGAGGCCCGCCCCTCACAGAATAATGGCGACAGGACGCCCTCCACATGGCCAATGTACCTGTGCCTGTACGCTGCAGTGAGTGTGGCCATCACTGTCGCCAGAATGAATGCCAAGTGCCTCACACACCACCGAGGCACTCCTTGATCCCTCCGCGTGCTCAATGCCGCACTCCCTTACGGCACTGTGAATGATGCCACGCGTCGGGCTGTCCGTCTCTGTGAGTGGCTGTAACACATCTTGAGAAGGGCGTCAACACGCGGCCCTGGAACCACACACACACACGGCCACACGGAATTACCATCAGCATCCTCAGTGCGTGGGTGCAGACTCGTGGTGCACGGGCGTCACCATCGCCAGCGCGGCCATCGTCACAATCGCTCCCGTCGCTGCAATCACAATCGTATCACCGGCCACGATCGATTGTGATTGCGGCGACGGGAGCGATTGTGACGATGGCCACGCTGGCGATGGTGACGCCCGTGCACCACGAGTCTTCCCCCACACACTGATGATGGCGGTGGTGATGCGTGTGGCCGCGCGTGTGTGTGGTTCCAGGGCCGCGTGTTGACGCCCTTCCCAAGATGTGTTCCAGCCACTCACAGAGACGGACAGCCCGACGCGTGGCACCATTCACAGTGCGGTAAGGGAGGCGACATTGGGGAGGCGAGGGATAGTGGTGTATAATGGCGGCACCACACCAGGCATTCATGTCTCTATTATCTTTTCTTCTTTCTTAATCATCTACTTGACAAGTAACTTTTGTATATCCCACATCTCTACTTAATGTAAACACTCACGCAGATTCTGGTGCTGCCGCTCGTGGTCCTTGATTGGAGAACCATAAAAATGCCCTTAAAAATCCATGCCACTTCAACTAGAGAGATTTTAAATGTAGTGGAGGCACGGCGTGGAAGTATTTCAGAATGTGGTTCCAACAATGCCATCCCGGAGAGTGTGAGCATGGCTGGTTCTCGCGGGTCTCCAGGCTGTTGTTTCTCTGTGCCTTGCGTTACGTAATCTAGCAGCGTGTGCCTCTGCCAACTCTGATACGTATTACATTTCCCTGGTGACTTCTCTCCTCTAGTTGGCTTGTCTCATCGTTAGTGCTGCGGAAAAGAGACGGCAACTCATGGAGGTCGCACATAAGAGAGAGAGAGAGAGAGAGAGAGAGAGAGAGAGAGAGAGAGAGAGAGAGAGAGAGAGAGAGAGAGAGAGAGAGAGAGAGAGTCCCTTCCCAAATTCAATGACCAAAGACAATAGTGCGTATATTCCTTGCTATGACTTCTTGCCTGGTCCCACTCCCTGCCGTCCTCCTCCCGGGCCCGCGCTGCTGAGTGGTGACTGCAGCAAACACTCGCACAGTCTATATTGTCCTGAAAATATTGCGCCGAGTTTACTGCTGCGTTCACCCGAATTTCAAATGAATTAATCTCGACTTCGTTTCCATTCATTTTCCTCCGCCCTTGTTTATTCTCGCCGTGTGTCCTGATTATATCCGGATTATACTTCGCTCCGGCACTTACTTTGCAATCCCATTAGTTCTCCTCCGCCGTAACTAAAGACGCTTCTATTTGTGTCTTCCTCAGCCTTCCTCAACGCCGGCTGTGGCTTCTGGGGACGAGCGCAGCCCACGGAACCCCAGCGGCCGACTCCTCCTACAGACAAGCCTCCTGATCACCACGTCAAACAGCAACAGATGCAACAGCAACCCCAGCAATATCAAGCGCCGACACAGCAGCAGCAGATACAGCAAACATATCAACCTCCCAATCCTTATCGCCATCCCCAACAGCAGCAGCAACAGGAACAGGTATATCAGAATGGCGCAGCGCAGAGTCAGCCACGCACATATCAACAGGCGCCTCACCCTTACCCCCCAATGTCGGCGCCTCAGCAGCAGCACCACCAGGCCTACCCCGCCGTCACCACGCAGCAGGTAAGGCCGCACTGCTTGTCTGCTGCTGAGGCGATCTGGATGAGTGAATGTTGGTGTGCTGTGCTGGTAATGAGTACAGAAGGGGTTGGTGATGAGGAAGGGTGTAGGTGAAATATAGCACAGGGAAGTGGTGTGTTTTTTCAGGATAAGAATTAATGGCATATATTGAGACGGTTTGAATAATAAATAAATGTTTTTTTGTTTTTTTTTTTTACAAAGTAACGTAATCGATACCATAACAACCTATTTTTTTCTGAGTCCCTTTTTTTTCATAGCCAAAAATCCCTGACATATTTTTCATCCTCAATTTTTATTCCTTGCCATTTTTTTTTTTTTTATCCAGGATATATGATAAAGTTTCCAATCACATTTTTTTTATGACGCTTTTTCCTGTTCCATTTTTTCGAGCATCCCTACCAAAGTGGAAATCACAACCTAGCAACGAGTAAATGGTGACTTAGTGACGTGTACATACAAACAAGTGAGGTGTTGTCTAAGTAGCAATCACCATCCATGCAGTAGTGAGAGAAAGCTGACTTGATGATGTGTATAAAGATAAATGACATGTAGTCCTAATAGTGATCACCATCCAATAATGCCCATGACTCACCAGTATTGTGACGTGGTGACGTGTACAGACAAGGGAGAATCATCATGATGAAATGCCCCAGGACTCATTAGTTGTGTGACCTGCTGCTTCAGTGTGTTTCGGTGGAAGCACTGATAAATCTACATCACACCTTACACTTGATTAAACATTTAGTAACATCCTGTACAGACACACACTACTTCAACAATGAATACATACAAAAAAAGGTGTACAGTAATAATAATAAGGATAATACTCCATGTTACACTATTTCACTGGTGACCTGGTGATGTGTAGAGACGAACAGGAATCACTTCTCAATAACACTCCACGGCTTGTATACTTTTACGACCTGGTGATCTACAAACCAGAATCACCATCCATTAACGTCAGAATTCAATATATATTATTTTAACTTAATCTGTAGAGACAAATAGGAGCCACTAGGCAATAATACCCCTTGATTCATCAGTAATGGTTCTCACCCCCTCACCCTTGACCTTTCACGATTCAGTTCACTAAGGGGCTTCCGACACACGCCATCTCCTACTGAGCACTTACTCTCCCCGACTTTCCCTTTCACTCACTGCTTCCGCTCCCTTCAGTCCCCTACACGCACTCTTTCTTTCCTTATTTTATCTCTCCTCCCTCCCTTTAGTCTCCTACACCCACCGTTTCCTCCCTCAGTTCATCTTTCGCTCCCTCCCTACTCTTTCCTCCCTCATTTTATCTTTCCCTCGTTCCCTTCCGTTCTCTTCACCCACTGTTTCCTCCCTCAGTTCATCTCTTGCTCACTCCCTTCAGTTCCTTACTTCTCTCTTTCCTCCTTCAGTTCTCTCACTCCTCACAGTGTCACTTTCCCTTCAGGCCCTGGTTCCTTGTTCTCCCAGCAGCGGCGGCACCCTCCTCCCTTCACTCCCCAAACCCCCAGTCCTCCCCACCATTACCACCACCACCACTACCATTCTCCCCCATTATCAGCTCGTCCCCGTGCAGGTAAGCCTAACAGCGAGGTACTGAGGCTGTGTAAAGCAATAGATGAATAAAGGGAAGAAACAGCAGCATAAGACGGAGGCTGACTACTTTTCCGTGTGTCTAAAGGTTTATTTTTGTTGTTGTCTTCGCTGTGTTTTTTTTCCTTGAGTTGCTTTGCTGTAAATCGTGTCTAAATGAGGTGATTTCATGTAGCTCTTATCATTCCTCCCTTTTAAAGCTTTGGTGCCGCTTACTAGTAGTGTCTTAATCTTAATTAATACGCATTCAGACTGATAAACCATTTTTTTATTTAATCTTTATGCGTATTAGTGTGTAATTTGTGCGTCTTTAGTGTATTGTGCGTGAATATAGTGTGTGTGTGTGTGTGTGTGTGTGTGTGTGTGTGTGTTTAGAGCCAGAAAGGCGGGAGAGGCAACCAGCGGTCCGCGTGGCATTGTTGTCTGACTGAATATGCAGGCATACACACACACACACACACACACACACACACACACACACACACACACACACACACACACACACACAATTTTAGTCCATGAATCCTCGCCCACATCACCTTTATGCCAACACCCTCACCCTCACCCTCACGCCTCCCGGGCCAGACACCCGCCTGCCAGAGTGCCTCCTCGTGCTGTGCTCCTGGCAGCAGGGCGGCGTAAGGAGAGAGTACCCGCGTAACGCTTCCATCGATTTTAGTGGCAGCATCAGGGAAGGGGCAGGGAGGTGGAACGGTGGAGATGGTGGCGGGGGTGGCGGTGAATGAGTTGTAGTGGAGGCGAGGGATGGGAAGTTTCCACACAAGGGGCACTAATATAAGCTTAACATAAGCATCATAACAAATGCTGCTGTGGTTTTGCTTTTGTTGTGTGATATTGATGCGGTGTGTGTAGAGTACTAACAGACAGCACATTCCTTCACAGCAGCTGCCAATGGGCTTTGCTGGATTTGGCGGAGCTCCGGTGTACGTGGTGCTGCCCTCTCCCGGTGGGGGTATGGTTCCTTCTGCAGACCCCGGCGGCCCACAACTACAGGAGATCCTAAGGAATCTCCCATACACTCCCAGCAGCCGCGGCGTGACCATTTATGAGCTGCCGGAAGGGTCCACACAGAAGACGACGCGGGTGAGTTGTGGTGGCCTGGGGTTGGTCTGCGCCACAATCCAGTCCAGGTATGGCAGTCTGCTCCACCTGTCTCTCTTTTCTCCCTCAGGCGCCAGACTCAACGCCCCCGTCAGCGGCGTCCTCTCAAGGCTCTGTCGGATCGCGGTGGTCGGCGGCATCAGGAGGCAGCCACAGTGACGACCGCAGTGCTGGACGGGCGCGCTGGGGAGACAGGGGCGTGGGCGTGGGTCACCTGTGGGCCCCGGGGGAGGACACTGTTCCTGGAAGTCGCGGTGGAGACTCCCTACCGCCGGCGTGGGCTGAGAAAGAGGAGGAAAATGTCCTGCCCGGAGCGCCTTACTCTAAGCCAGAACAGAGGTGTGTGTGTGTGTGTGTGTGTGTGTGTGTGTGTGTGTGTGTGTGTGTGTGTGTGTGTGTGTGTGTGTGTTTTACTTATTCATCACAAACACTGTCAAGTTCGAAACTAGCTAAGAACTTCCAATGGCCTCGTTCCATTGTGACTGCCACAGCGCAGCTTGTGACCGGCCAACGTCTCTCCTGCAGAACCTATGCGAGGGGCGGAGGGATGCACCGCATGGATCCTGAAGAGTCTGCGGAGAGGGAGAGGCGCAAGAAGCAGGCGGAGGAGACACAGCGGATCATAAGACAGCAGGTAAGGCGGGTCAGGGTGATGCAGGGTGGGGATCGTGTGCTCATCTTCCCCTTATCTCCGTAATGAATGACAGACCCTTAGTTACATTTCAGGGTGACCCAGATAGAGCTCGTAAACACCCCGCCAGATAATCTTCGCCTGAAGGAACGCAGTCATGTTTATTGCACAGCCTCGTGTTTGCATGCAGTGGACATGATTCGCTACGCGTGATGAATCCTGAATGAAGTTGGCGACACACTTTCAGAAACCCTCTTGGATTAGACTTGTATATCATCGCATAATTTTTCAGTGAACTTTCGTGTGTTTTTATTCTTTTTTGTAAATATGCTAACTTTTTCCCTTTGACCACGACAGCTGGAGGAAAAGAAGAGACAGAAAGCAGTGGAGGAGGAGAGGGAGCGAAGAGAAGCGGCGATATGGGAGGAGAGGGTGCGAGAACAGCAGGAGAGAGAGGCCAGGGAATTACAGGAGGAAATAAGGAAGAAGAAGGAGAAGGAGGTAAAAGCTTTCCCCGACAATTTTCCGCACTTCACTCCAGTCTCTCTCTCTCACCGAAGTATTAGCCTGCGTCACCAACCAGACACACACACACACACACACACACACACACACACACACACACCTGCCACTCCTCCCAGGGATATTTGCCAACATTAATTTCCGACATTTCTTACTCCATTCCTTCCATCACCAGATCCACGAGGGGAAATGTTGGAAGACCATTACATATATCCCTTTGACGCAATACTGGCAGAGGGCGTGAGCGTAAAGATAAGAAGACCAAGAGAGAGAGAGAGAGAGAGAGGCGTTGTGTGATTGTCTTTTTTCAAACTGGACATGGGAAGGTTGCTTGTTAATATTCTCTCTTTCTCTCTCTCTCTCTCTCTCTCTCTCTCTCTCTCTCTCTCTCTCTCTCTCTCTCTCTCTCTCTCTCTCTCTCTCTCTCTCTCTCTCTCTCTCTCTCTCTCACACACACACACACACACACACACACACACACACACACACACATGCACTACCTGAAAGTCTTAGGTATAATAACATGCTCCTCCAATGTGAAATCAAAGTTATAACAAGTCACTAAGGGAAAATAAAAGCGTGCCCGAGACAGGAGTTGAGAGGAAAGGTGGCCACGCTGAGTTTATTACAACTTTGCAATCAACACAGTAACTTTCAGAATATTTTGTTTTCACCTAGTTTCTGAAGTTCTTGTTTTTTGACGTCGAGTGTTTTTTTTTTTAGGAAAGATTTTTTTCTTCTTAGTGGGGGGTTTAGTTATATAATTTTATGCTTAAAAGTAGATGTATTCTATATTTTTTACTGATATTATAATCTAGTTTAATTTTTATGCAATTTTCCGTTTATTTATTTTTTTTTCTTTATTTTTAAGTTACCAACACAGACGCCTATATAGCACTGAAAAAGAGAGACAGGGAAAGGTTTACATACAAAGTGATACCCGTGGGAGAGAGTGAAGTGGTAGAGAACAGGCAATATTCACACGCTGCCTGAAGAGAGAGGTAACCTTTAGTTCACACCTGCCTTCCCTCTCCTCTCTCACCGGCACCGGCACACAGCATCCGTGACAATACTCTAGATACGCGCCTGTCAGTGATGCTGCGTTTGTTTGCACTGAGAGAGAGAGAGAGAGAGAGAGAGAGAGAGAGAGAGAGAGAGAGAGAGAGAGAGTCTGGGTTAAAAGAGGAGAGAATGTCTTTTGTAGAATCAGTAGAGCGAGAGAAACGAAGATAAGAGATGAAAGAAAAGAGTAGGAAGACGAATAGAAGTATAGAGAGAGAGAGAGAGAGAGAGAGAGAGAGAGAGAGAGAGAGAGAGAGAGAGAGAGAGAGAGAGAGAGAGAGAGAGAGAGAGAGAAAACCAGCTTAACTCCGTCTTTCTCATAATGTTCAGGAGGCGGAGGAGAGGCGACAGCAGCAGCTCCAGACGGCCATCAAGGAGGCAGCGGAGAAGGCGAAGAAGGAGAAGAGTGTGCACAAATATGGCCACATCCGCTCCCTCTCCTCGGTGGGTACTGGTCATTCCTGTTACCCTGGATTGTACTCGTATTCTGAAACACTCGCACATCCACTACATTCAGAAGGCTCTACTTGAAGCTACACGAGTTCTGTACTTTATTGCCACCAGTCTTGATGTTCAGAGTACAGTGACTCACATGACTAACTGGATCTTTGGGCGTTGCTTGCAGAGCGCCTCCTTGCCTGAGGTGAGGGAAGAGGGCGACGACCAGCCACCGCCACACACCTCAGGCTGCTCCACAACACCCCGGAGGCGACACCACACCACCCATGCACGCCCATCACCACCGCCAACACCTTCCCCTCAGCGGCAGCGACAACAGCAGCTTCATGAACAAACGAACCCCTCGGAGTCCAGCACGGAGCAGCAGGAATCTTCTCTCACCCATCAGGAGCCGTCACGGCCATCGACCCTGAAGGTAAAGAGAGAGACACAAGCAAGACAGAAGGAAATCCATATAGTTTTTGAGAGCAATATTCACTTCAACAGGAACTGCCAGAGTCAACAGTTTGTTCATTCTTCACAGCCACAGCTGAGTGCTGACGCCGACGAGAGGACGCGGCTGCTGCGGACCCTTGGTATCGCCCCCGAAATGCTGCTGGCATCCTCAGGCCTTCTGGACCGCAGCTCGCTGCTCTCCCTCCTGCAGGCCATTACTGGTAAGAGTGATGGGGTGAATTTTTACTGTTTCACAATATTGAGGGTACATTCTTACAACTTCGTATTACAGAGGGTACATTTTTACAACTTCATCATTACCGAGGATACATTTTTTACAACTTCACCACAGTGCGTTTGAATATAAATAACACTTTAATTTACATAGATCTTGATGAGTTTTTATACAATGAAACTCATTTTCGTCGCAAACATCATACATTTTAAAGTACCATAGAAAGCATCCAGTTTACCCGAAATTTGGGGTTTACGACAAAAATGTGTTGGTTAAAACTTCTCAGAATGTATCAGGTATATATAATAGGAAAATATTCTCGATTTTCTAGATCATCATGGTTAGGTAGAATAATGCCAGAGGTATAGTACGTAGTAGTAGTAAAAGTATAGTGGTACGAAGTAGTAGTAATAGTAGTAGTAGTAGTAGTTGTTGTTGTTGTTGTTGTTGTTGTTGTTGTAATAATAATAATAATAATAATGAAAACAACAATGAAACAGTTTACGCATTTCAAATTACAACATTAAGTGCGTTATGCTTCGTGTATGACTTTTTATGACTGTGTTTGGAGTGGCCATATTACCATCACACTGAGTCACCTCTCTAAAGTGTCAGTACGACAGTTTTTAGCAGCGTGTATCCAGCAGAGGCAGTTCTTCACGTGACTTTTGCTTCCCTGCCCACCAAACTCTGGAACTCCCTATCTGCTTATGTAGAGGGAGGCTTCAAGACATCCTCCAATTTTGAGTGAACTAACTGACCTCTCATTTCGGACTGCCGCCTCAGTGGGCCTTTTTTTTCTTTTGTTCTCTTTGTAGCCCTTGGTCAGTGCTCCTCTTACAAAAGAAAATCGCAGGAAAGTGTTCTGTGAAACTTGGCAGGAGGGGAGTGCGACATAAGGTGCTCAGATGTATGACAAGGAAAAACATGGTGTAGGTGTGAAAATGTGCGTGTAGCAGATAGCTTCTGCCCCCTTAATAGTTTTGTTGCATGACTGATGACATAAACATTACAGTCATCCATTAGTTTACTTTGTTTTATTTTTTTTACATTTCTTTTGTCTCTTTGTCTTTCTCAGGTCAACAACGCCTTATCTCCAATGCCCCCAATGATTATGCAGGCGACTATGTCACTGACCGCATTATCACCCCCACCAAGTACCGCGGGCCGCCCTCCAGGGACTGTGGCATCCAGTGTGACGACTCTCTCCCTGACCGGTGAGTCATGCTCTGTTCACCACTTGAATCATGGACCAGTTCCGCAGTCTTCTCGTACCCTCCTGAACCAACCCGCCTCATGTTGGTCAGCGCCCGAACAATTAGTAGGCATGTAGCTCTGTCTTCCTCACGGACTAGAAATTAATTAAAGTATTTGTATATCTTAGGAGAACCAGTCCACGGAGAGAGTCCAGGCGGCGTCTTAGCAGGAAAACTGCATCACTGCCTCGTGACAGTGGCCAGAGCAGTGACGCACGGCCACCCTGGGGACACAACCAGAGTGACAGGCCGTACAGGAAACAGTCTGAGAAGGATCCATACTCCAACAGGCGACTGAGGCGACGCGCTGCCAGGTGAGGCTCCCCTTTTCTGGCCATAAACGTTATGATAATGTTAGCACTGGCTGGTCTGCCCACCGTTTGGCTGAAGCAGTTCAAGGCCGGCATATGATAATTAAATGCATGCAAATGGAATGCTGTATACAAATTAATTATTATACGTTGTTTTAAATACAGTATTCTATAGGATTTTATATTTCTTCTTAGTTAAAGCTCTTCTCATGTTGCCAGGTTTCTATTTTTTTTCTAATTCTTAGGCGCAGCTTAGATGGATTCAAGTAAAAGATAGTTAAAGCCATTGAAACGAAAGTGTTTGAAGCCAAAGTTCAATTATGTCATCGCTTTAATTGCTTGCCAAAATATTGGTAATATACTTGGGTCACGAGTGTTAGGCCCGCATTAGCAAACCTCAGAAACCTTCAATAGAACTTGCTTAATGTGATACAACTTCTGATGCGGTATAGTTTCTAGTGCAAGTTACTGTGTCTCAAAGAGTTTTTTTGTGATTCTAGCAATAGTTTAACAAGCATTCTGCATCATTTATATCAAAAGCATTCATAAGAACTCAACAAATCATCTCACTGGTCTTTGAATCTCTGTGGCCCTTGTAAATAGTCGTAATGAGAGAACAAGAATATGGACCTCAGGGAGACGCCAGCAAACTTTGTCAGGGAACCATCACATGACCTCATGACCTCCCCTGTCCACACCCTCAGTCTGTTCCCTTAGTCCTGGGTGGCGCCTCCCCTTTAAAAATCCTGGATCTAGCACGGAGTATGGAATAAAATTTTAGGGGTTGGAAACAATTTGCATACAAGCCGTTTTAACAACGCAAACTATATATGGTTTTTTCCCGTGTTTCTGTCAGAATTTAATAGGATTTATGTTAATATCAGGGAAGGGGCAGGTGGCCTGATCACTTTTAATATTATTGTTGGCACACATTAGGTTGTGGGAGCTTTTATGGAACTAAATTGTGGTGTGCCGGCTGTAATTTATCCTGTCCATATACATAACTGTAGATGTGTTATGCTTACATCCATCAGTCACTGTAATGTGGCAGTGATAGTGTTTGTATTAGTAGCAGTGATGGTGGTTACTTTCTTGCTACTCTCCCCTCTGACAGTTTCATCCCATAATATGGTTGCATAAAAATGTATGTATTGATTTTTCCTCTCTGCACATAAATAGAATTAATTACGTGTAAGGGTCTGAATAAGGTATCAAACATTGCTCATCATGCAGGTCTTTGAGTCGCTGTGAGCGAGATACACCCTCCGAGGAGAGTGACCCGCCGCAGGTTCACCGCCGTCGCCGCAAGACGTGGGACAAGTCTCGCCAGGAGTCCCTCTCCTCAGACATCTCCAGGTGATTTTGCCGTGCTGCTTGTGTCGGGAAATATCAACAGAAATACATGCCTAAATGTCGAAATATTGACACCTTTTAGAAAATGAATAAATCAGTAGTAATGAAGATGATAAAGATAATGCAAAAGTAATAATAATGATAATTATAATGTTACTAGTAGGTTAGCAGTACAGCAATAATAGTAATAGTAGTAGCTGTAATAATAATAATAATAATAATAATAATAATAATAATAATAATAATAATAATAGCAACAATGTTGATGGTAATGATAATAATAATAATAATAATGATAATAATAATAATAATAACATAGTAGCATTGAAGAATACATTTCCTTAACTCCTCTTCACCACAACACGAAGCAATGTGAACACCTCACCCTGATGGCACAGACAGTGACATTGATCCAGCAAACTAACATTGTACTGCTTCCTCCACCAGATCTCCTTCTCCACGGGACAGGAGGCGAGGTAGCCGGCCCTCTGTCACCACCAAGCAGTGGCCCACCATCAAGCCCTCTCTCACACCGGCCCTCCACCGCCCACCAACACCAGAACACAGAAGGGTGAGGAGAGATTTAGTTGCATTAGTTTCTCTCATATTTCCTTCTTTGGTTGTGTAAGTGATCATGAATTACCTTAGAATACCAAGTGATTATCCAGTGGTTTCTCTTCTCAGTCTCCTGTGTCTCCCCACTTTCTGGCACCACCGCCAGAAACACTGGGGAAGGAAGCTAATGAAGAGGGTGAGCATGATCCTCCTTCTGGTAGCCAGAGTCCTCTTGCTGAGAACCCAGTTGACAGCCAGCCTCCTCCTGCTGTGCGCTCCACCTCCCCACCTGTGCCAGCCCTTATGCGAAAACTCACAGGTTTGTGCTATTTTGTGTGTGTGCATTTCTTACTTTCTTACTAAACAGTATTACAATATTGATTTCCGAAAACATTGTTTGTGTTTGACCTGTACTTGATTTCATGGAATTACTCATGCATTGCTCCCTAATAACTACCACTACTCTTACCTATTACTGCTACTACTATTACCTACTACTGCTACTGCTACCACTACTACTATCTACTACTACTAACTACTGCTACTTCTTTACACTACAGGGCAGTCATCCTTCGATGTCCCAGAGTATCCTCCTGGCACTATGCCCCCATTCGTTGATGCCACCAGTACTGAGGCCCCAGCTGCTGCTGCCAATGATGACAGCACTCAAGACACCAATGAAGCCAGTGCTGATGCTCCTAGCACTGAGGTGGCCTCACGCCCTTCCAGTCCCCCAATTCCCACTGTCTTGAAGAGGATGCAAAGTGCTGACTCTTCACTCACGCTGCCAGAGCTTCCCCAGCCCCCTTCCCGCCCAACCTCCAGGCCACCCTCAGCTAATGGTCTTTCTCCAGCCAAATGTCTGTCTGCTGGTGGGCTGACGACAACCAAAGGTGCAACTCTGCCAGGTATATATGTGTTATTGTGATCTATTTAGTGTCTTGAAAAATCACATGAAAGATTTATACACAGTACATATTCATTTTAATCTGAATGAAAATCATGGTAGAAATCACTTGATATTTTCTTATTTGAACTTAAAAAACTATATACATTGATTTAAGATGTAGATGTTTTACCTATATTTTTTTGTATAAAGGACGAGGGAGGGCAGAGAGTGCAAGGAGTGCACGGAGTAGCAGCCAGCCACCCTCGCCCACTTCCCGGCCGCCCACCCCCCGCCGCCTGCCTCCCATGATTCCCTCTAAAAGTGAGGAGGTGGTGTCCATGCCTGGGCAGGAGAATGCGCTCCGCCCCAGCTCTCCACCAGTTCCTGCCCTTGCCAGGAGACTGTCTGCCACCTCTCGTATTGGACAGCTGCCCCCTGACAACAGTAAGCAGGAGCTCCAAACAAACATGCAAACCAGTTTTTCCAGCAATTACCAAGTGTTTATGCCCACCTCTTCATCCTTCTCCCCTTTATTATTTCTTTACTGCAGTTTAGGTTCAGTGGGCTGCCTCCTTATTTCTTCCTCAAGCTTCCTTGTTGTCTGATGTACTGGTGTTTCATACATTCCAGTGAACATGTGCTACAATATATATGTACGTAATGAATATTTTCCATTTGCTTCTATTGTACTGTTTGAACACATACCACTTCTTTAGATACTGTGCCTGACTGATTTATCTATTTGGAAGAGCCATTCCTGCACACCCTTATTTTCTCATAAGTAAGCATGTGTATGTCAACAGGTGTGGACCGGCAGCTGACACCCGTGGAGACGCCAGGCTCACCCCGTCACCAGCCGGCTGCCTCCTCCCCAGCCTCTGCTGCCACTTCAGGTAAAACTCAGACTGTGGGTGTGTAACAGAGTTCATGTGTGCCACCAGTGTGTGACTTTCCCTATGTAGCACCAGTGATGGTTCTGGTGGAGAGATGAGGTGGTCTTTGCATCATCCTCTCCCTGATGACTATTTTTAATTTTTGTTCTTCTGTTTTCTTTTGTCTCTCTCTCCAAAGTTAAATGATATTTTTGTTTTACTTTTTTATTCTTTATCCAAATAAGTATTCCTTTCCAGTTTTCTTGTTATGTTTTTTTTTTTTAATAGATTGCCTTTTATTTCTTATAATTTGGGAAAGTGGTTTGATACAGAAATATGATGTAAAATGTTCTGTTTTCTATATTTTCATCACATTCATTTAGAAATGTATCTGTATGTTTTGATTTTTAGAATGTCCATGTGGTTTTTTAAAATATTGCAGATGCTAATGGGTCGTCACAATACTGAAATCTCATGTTTCCCACAAATACATTACTATAGTTGTGGCATTCACATCTCTCAACCATTCCTCCTTTCCCCAGTCTAGCTTGAACCATATGATTTATTGTCGCTTTTCTTCTCTCAGTCCAATTACTTTGATCTAAGCTATTATTTCTATTATTCTCAATTCTCCAAAGTCTTTTATGTTGTGAGTTCATCATATGGACTTTATTTTTATATTATGTAATATATGTAGTTATTTTATTCTATTCATTGCTCATTTCCATCATAGTTGCTCTCACTTCTCTCAAGACACAGGTGGCTAGCAGTTCTTTAAAGCCACAGCATTTAGGCTTGCGGTACTGCCGTGAGTACTGTGTTATTCCACTAGCTTTTTTTATGATCATTCTGCTGCAGCTTTTTGCTAAAAAGAGAACCTGATTAGCCTTTTTTTTCTTTATTGCTTTCTGCTTGTGTTTTTTAAAGCAAGAAATCTTCTATTTTGACTCCCAAATACTTGATGCTGTCCATTACTTTTGTCCCAGTTACCCTTTTCTCATCTTCCTTTCACATTGTGAATGAGATATATTCAACATTTTATTTTCATTCCTTCTATCCTGTTTACAGCTTTAGTGCTTTTTTCCTGCATCCATTAACAATTAAGTTCAAACCACTGATCTGCAAAAATTATGTCATATGAATGCTGTGTCTTTGAACCCTACTCTAATTTCATTGATCTGGTCAGTTGGGGCTGGATATCCTGGTTTGATTTCATTTGTTTGTATTCATTTCTTGTTTCATCATTCCATTTACAAAGCTGCTAACTCAAGATATTCTTCTATTATATTTGGTGCCATGTACTGAATATATTGAGTAATAATATATTGTGATATTTTAATATTTAGTTCATATTGTCCTTTATTTTCACTTCATACATTTGTTATCTAATTCTCGTGTCTTTGTTACATTTGTGTCCAGTGTTCTTTTAACTTTAGTTATGGTTCTCATATCAATCATTTTTAACCTTCATTATTATAAAATAATGTTATTATTACTTTTCTCGTCTGTATTTTTAAACTCTTAGACTTCATAATTATGTTTTTATACATGTCATCTGTTATCTTTAATATATCTCCATTCATTCCCTTTGCATTCCTTTAAAATGATGCTGAAGGCACTAATACATCTTTTGCACAAAATGTTTTCAGTTTTCTCTTGAGGTGTGTCCAGGTATGGTGAATGAATGAGGGAAGCTTTTTCTTCAAGCTCTTTACTCCACCTCCAGGTGTGTCCTCCAGGCCGGGCAGTGCCACCTCGGGGCAGGAGGAGGATGTTCGTACAGTCAGCGTCACCTCTTCAGGTTACGAGTCTGGTAGAAGGTCATCAGGGGAGCCCAAGTCACTGTCTGAACCTTTAGTCTCCCCAGACAAGTGGGTCATCCTCAAGTCTCTTTCTTCACTGCGCCAGGTCAGTCTGCATGCAAAGAGGTATTACTATGTAACTTTTGCTTGCTGTGCAGTATGCAAGATGTGTTTCTAGTATTTACACACACACACACACACACACACACCAATAGTTGGTTTGTATGATTAATTTCATTGTCTTATATGAATAAGTCTCTTTTAGTCAGTAGTTGTAATGTTCACATTATCAAGACTCATAATTCATATTTAGTATACTCTCCATCATTTTCACAGGCCTTTATACTTTTCATCAGTCATGTTAGAGAATCTGAAGACATGTGCATATTCACAGTGTAAATATGGCTAAGAACTTGTTTTATATGCTTGTGTGGAGCTGTATGGTGATAGCTTGAAAGATACAGGTATTTCAGTAAGTTTCAGATACAGTTACACTGAGCACCTTCAGATTATGCATGTGTCCATATTTACACTAGTTATGTACACAGGTGCAATATGACTGTCCTGTGCCAGGAACCTGTCTCAACTCTTAACACTTAGCAACTAATTTTGTATGTAATGTGTTTAAGCTCTTGCTAAAATTTGTTCTTCATTTATCATGCATATGTCACAAACACAGAAGGAAGTGGGTAGACACTTGCTGCTTAGAGTAGTAAAAGGGTCTCAGGGAGGCACATGTGACAGACAGTGGGACATTGCTAATTTTTTTTGTTTCTTATAACACAAATTCTTATTCTGTATGGTGTTAACTGATACAAATTTGTAGAAATTTGTATTTTAGTTTATTTCATTTGATTGTTAGCCTTGATGGATTGCTGCTGCAATGTTAATCAATTTCTTTTAGAACCTGTGGCGGCGACACCAGGAGTTGTCTCATCACCCAGACTCGGATGGCTCCTCCTGACACACAGCTGCTGCTCCGGTGACCCCCACCGATGGCCTTCCAGACCTGCCCCCTCAAGAGAAACCAGATTCTCTTCCCCTTCCCTCTTCTTCTGCATTCCTGCCTCACTTCCATCAGCAAACAGACTTCATCCCTCTTGACGCTTCCCCTTTCTCACAACACAGCCGGGACTCCTCACCCCTGGAGGAGTATGCCTATCCTGTTCCTCCGCTGTCACAAAAGTCATCCCCTCCAGCATCACCTCCCACAACAGCCTCATCAGAACAGCCACCTCAGCCTCTGTCTCCTCTGATGTCTGAGAGGCACAATGTCTCTTCAGAGTCTTCCTCCCTGAGTCCTTCAAACAACAGCTGCCACCCTAACTCATCTTGCCACTCCCCAGCAAGTAACAGCTCCCTGGAAGTTCAGTCCTCACCACAGTCCTCCTCCCCTCAGTTATCACCCCGCCAAATTCCCTCACCTCCTCTTACTCCACTTTCAACCCCCAAGCAGCCTGACTCCCAGCACCTTGCTCCTAAAATGCCACTAGTTCACCTTGCATCCCCAAGACTCTCAACGCCTCACATTCCTCCCCTTTACCTGAACACACCTCAACACGAACCTTTGTTACCCATATCCATTGCTCCAACTGCCATGGAACCCCTACAATCTTGCAAAGCCAACTAAACATTTTCTTCCTTCCCTTTACCCTTACCTCTGTTACAGTGAAGGAAAGGTCCCATCATTTCACCGGAGTGGTCATGCAACAAGAACAGTCCTTCTTCATGTTTTGTAAGGACAATAACTTGTAGATCTGGGCAGCGACAAATAAGTGGAAACCTTATTGCCTCGCATATCATGGTGGCTCTTCTAAAGTGTCATCCCAAATTGAATAAGGAGTTCCCATTCCACTTTAAAATGAGGCAATATTTTTTCTCTTTTGAGGAAAAATTCAGTGTTAGATAACTCTATGAGGACCAGAAATAGCAAGTACCAGCAAATTCCTCTTCCCCCTGACCCACTCACTTTGAGGCCAAATTAGGTAAGATGGTTTGTACAGGAATGATTGTTGTGTAAAATGTTCTATTCTCATCAGGACAGACTGGTGAGGAAGTGAGAATCTTATGTAAATAGGTGTGTATGTGTACGTGTGTGTGTGAGAGAGAGGTCAAGGAGCACCCAGCGCGTAGCCATTCTACCGCCAGGGTCGCCATTACAACCATCACCTGACTGATCCCAAACCTTACATCTTGGGCCAAGCATTGCTGTGATCATTGGCATATCATTATACCTAAAAACATGGCTGTAGTTTGACAGCCTTGTACCAACACAGCTTCCCATATGCCAAAGAGCTGTGTGTGGTTTGGATCAAGCAATGCTCCCGAGAAACGTCTCTGTCATCTCTCGCATCAGGCCACATTGCCTCATTTTCTACATCAGAATGGATTATAGTTTTCAAGAATTTCAAAAGTTCATCAATGAAACTTTGAGAGACAATGTCTTTCAGTAAATTCTAGTATGAGAGATCTTGAGAAGTCTATATTATCAAAACACAAGTGTATTTATTGGCAGATTTTCTACACAGTAGTTCTGAGAAGTGGCAACAGATGAGCGAGAAGTGAATCTGAGACCAGCCTGTGAGGGTCCTTTTGTGGGGGACAAGCCATGCTTCTTTCCTAGTGACCAGGAAAGATGGCTCAAAGTCTATTTTTATAGTGTATATAATAAAGTTCTTTAATTCAGATTCATACTTTTCTTACATCCTTAACTTTTTTAAGATGCCCAAGTACTTAAGAGCAGGTGGGGAGGCTTACCAGTTACCCATAAGGGAGTGTTCCAGATAACACTAACCTGGACACCAAATGACAAGTCTGGCTTAACTGTTCATATACTATTTTACTGCATAATTCAGCATTTTAGACAATATTGTATTTGTCCTGGAGAGGAATCAGGATATATCTTACCTTGAATTAAGAACAAATTACATAGCTTGAATTTGAGAGTCTGTGTGAGCTGCTTCTATGGAACTGTGCGTAATTACATATAATTCATATTTTGTTTTTCTTTATTTTTCAGATGAGAAGTACAGCAACATTTTATTACCAATATGGTTATGCCCTGCAAGTCTAATGGTAGTCTGCCATAGCATCTTTTATTTCATTTTCAAATTCAAAATTTCCATATCCTCATCTGCTACAATGTATTTACTGTTTCCTGTCCTGCAGGCACATTGCTAGAGGGAGAGATGGATGAAGAGGAGCCATATTCTAGAGGAAATCCATTCTATTTAATTTGTTACCCCACTTGTAATCTATTAGTAGAAACACTACATTATGCAGTAGATACCCTCAAAATTGACACATAGAAAAGATGTACTGGCATCTGATCCCTTTGTGTAACTGTATACAGGTTGTGTGACTGTGAACCAGGAGATGGTTATGATATTGCATTGTACAGGCGGTCACCAAAATGATTGATGATAGGTGCAAGAGGGATCTTTCAAGACACTTGTCTTCCATTTTTCAATAATCCTTTCAACTTCTCTTTGGGGACTGGCACTCTAATGGGCCACAGTTCATACTCTGCAAAGAGATCACCCATGAGAATTTCTGAACAGTTCTTCATTATTTCCAGATGATAAGGTACCTCAAAGAACGGGCTAATTAATAATGTAATAGATATATCTAGCAACAATGAAAAGTAGACTTTGGCGTCTCTCTCAGAAAACAATGTTCGGCGCAAGATTCTTATGATATTGTTTGCTGAAGGGGTAGATCACGTGCTGCTGAGACGCTCTGATTCTTACTTCACTTTATAATTAATTCTCTTCTGTCTTATTGTTGATGGACTAGAGGAGTATTCATTGATTTATTTCAGACTCTCTCTCTCTCTCTCTCTCTCTCTCTTCAACATGCTTTATGCGTCATATTTTGTGTTATTTTTCCGTGCATAATATATTGACTATTTTCTGGTCATAACACCCCCATTGGTATGATATATCATACACATTTTTCTTTTCGCATGACAGGTGTGTCAATAGTTGAAGAGAAGTAAGGACTGGGAAAGGTTTAGACACATGCATAATGTTGATGTTAGAGGGTGATAAGTAAGTATGCGTAGACACTGAATTGTCGGGTAATACTGTACATACATTACTGTAGCATTCGTGATGGACAATAGTGGCTAAGATGCTGGGAATTTATATTTCATTTACTTATTTATTTATTTTACTTCCCCTGAATTAAATAAAGTTGGCTTATACTTCTGGAAATTTGTGTATACCAATGGGACTCACTGAGGAGACTGGGTTTCTTGCGTATTTTAGTACGCAAGACACCCAGAAGAACTGGAAGAAAGAATTAAGCGAGTCAGCCACTGCTTAGCACGTGCGTTTAGTCGTGTTCACCCTGCAGAGAAAACACCGTTTTCTGTAAAGCACAGTTTAGAGGAGTTACTGTTCGTCCAGTATTACATAGTGGTGTCTTTGATGAACTGAATGGCATTTGCAGAAGTAGAGAGTAAGATTTCGCTAACTGTGAGCAAAATTTGCTTTCTTAACGATTATATGTAAAGACTGCTAAATGATAAACTTGTTAGAGACACTACAACCACTTGGTAGTCGTAAGATGGCAGCTAGGCAGTCTCCATGCACAAGGTGTCTCTAGCCTTGTAGAAAGCTAGTTGAAGCAAGCAGACACGCACACAGAACCAAGTCAGTCTCAGCATTTGTTAATTTCGTATTCTGCATCACAGACTGGTGGTAGGAGAGCCTGTGCAAATATGCGCTGGATGGAATTAAACAATGGCGAAGAATCCATGAAAATATTCTTGTTTGTGAGTTTTCCTGGTAATGATAAGCATGTTATGTCTTGCAAGCAGAATAAGTTATTAAGATATGAATACACAAGTAGGTCTCTTGAGGCAGGAATAATAACACGCGACAGTTTTTCTACACAAATGGCGGGTTGGTGGGGGATGACTGGTTGGCCGCAGGGGTGAAGGGGGGTGTATTGTAGGTCTCACGTAACTGGCGCGCTGTGTCGCTTGCAATACAGACTGTCTATTGGGATTTTATTGAGCGGATGATGACTACGACCCATTTGTCCCTTGCAGAGAAAACTTTAACAGTGACGATACCAACAACAACTTTGTCAAATGTTTCGACATCTCAGTGCTACCTTTAGTAATCAAAGATGTAGGAATGTTGTGGTTTTAGAAGGTTATTTTGTTAATATCTACACTTGTCATGCGCTCCTAACTGAAAATAAACTTACCACGCACACTTATCTGTGTGATGAAAAAAAAGAAAAAAGAAAAAAAGAAAGAAAAGGAGAGAAAAGAAAATAGGTACAAGATTCATCAGCCTTCCTGGTTGACGGGATGGTTCATTTGTGGAATGTAGCACTGAATTTTACCAACACAATTTCCTTTTTGGTTAGCCATTCGAATACTCTGGGATCTTTTATGGTAGATGACACAAGATTTAGCTTATCATGAGAGGAATTGGTGAGGAAATACTGCGTGGTTTGGAAGCATGGTGCCGTTTGCAAAATATAATTCTTATTTACAACATACAAGCAATGATCTTATCCCGGGTGATTTCGTAAACTATTTTTGTTATAGGCAGTAATTATTCCTTGATTTTTTTTTAAATATATTGGATTACTATAAACTTGATAAATGGAGAAATGAAATGAAAGACTTGTTACAACATTTTGTTTAATTATTATGTTGTAGATGAATGTACAAAAGATATGATTTGGAAGTAACAGATATGACGAAGGAAGAAAAGAAGAGAATGTTCTTTCTTTCTTTCTTTCTTTCTTTCTTTCTTTCTTTTATTTTGTTTATTTGTTTATTTACTTACTTATTTATTTATTTACTTATCTATTTATTGATTTATTTATTTGCATGTGAATGAGTTTTTAGAACGTGGCCAACTTCCTTTATGCGTAAAAAAATAAAATAAAATAGAAGAAAACATACATACATACACAAACACACACACACACACACACACACACACACACACACACACACACACACACACACACACACAGAGCAGATCGTACCGGCTGTGATTGTAAAAAAAAAAAAAAAAAAAAAAAAAAACTTAGGTGAGAATTTTCAAAGCGGTTCGTGGTCCAAGAGGTGCAGACGGGTCGAGGAGGAGTCAGCGTCAGGCCATACATAAATAGTGCATCATGCATTCCTTCGTGATTGTTATCTTCCATTATCTCGTATGACAAAAAAGAAAAGAAAAAATAATAGTAAGTTATGCTTTTTCCTCTCTCCTAATTACGAAACTTTTTTTTTTTTTTTTACGCTCCCGAAGAATTTACTTAGGCTTGCTGTATACTTGGTGAACCGCTAATACCTATTGTAAATGTTTAAACTTTGCAATACAGAGTTATTTGCTCAGTGTCACAATATTTAGGAGAATAATATAATCTTGAAGCAACCTAACCCGTCGTATGTGTGTGTGTGTGTGTGTGTGTGTGTGTGTGTATCTCCTCGTGAATAATGCTAAAGGTACTGTCCCTTGTTCTGGATGGACAGGAATAAACTGCTTTTCCCTCACATATAACCAGGTGCTGAGTGCGTGTCACGGCAGTAGCGTCTCCCTCCCATGAAGGCTTCCCTGACGGTCCGAGGCGCTGCGGTGTGGCCTGGATTGCCTAAACGTCGGTAACCAAAAAATCCTATTGTGTTCATTACCGGCGTAACTGTCGTGTCGGTTCCTCGTAATGACTTTGCATGACATTCCCCCCTTACCTCTTTCTTTTCTCTTTCTTGCCTTACGTATTCCTCTTCCTCCTCTTCCTCCTCTTCCTCCTCCTCGTCTTCCTCCTCGTCATTGATTACCGTACACATGCTAACTCGTCTCATCGTCACTCATTTGTTCTCTTTGCCTCCTTTACCTTGATATATTACGCTTGTGTGTTTTTTGTTTAACTTCCTTCAGGCTTTGTTTAAAATCTTAGCTACAGTGATTCGCAGTGCTACTTAAAGAGTATGGTTGTGCGGTGCCTTTCATTGTAATAATCGCCAGTGGTGTGTTAAGTGAAAGATATAGTTGCATAATTGTCTTGCCAACTGTCTTTCAATGTCATAATCTGCTGTGGTGATTGACGTGTATAATTTCAGAGGCTTCCTGTGAACAGCTTGTCAGTGTCTTCGCTGTGTTTATTTGAGGGTATGCGGGACCGTAATTCAAGTGTATAGTTTTAGACTTGTCACGCGAACCATCTTTCACCATAATTTTCAATGGTGCCTCACTGAAGGGTATAATTTGATAAGTGTCATGCAAGGTGTGCTTCAGTATCGTAATGTATCAGATCCATCCATTTCAACGTCCTGTCATTCATCAGCTTCACGAATTAAATTGTTAAAAGTGTCCTCCTTCCCATATTTCAGTATCAAAATGCATCAGGATTGCCATGAAGAAGGTCCATCCATTCCAGCGTCTTGTCATACATCAGTTTCCATGAATTGAATTTTTAAAAGTGTCTGTTATGTAATCATCTATTTCTTTTCGGTGCCTCGTTGTAATTATGCAAAGCGTGTTCCAGCATCGGGAAGTATCAATATTTCTATGTAGAAGCTCCATGCATTCCAGCGTCTTGTCATTTATCAGCTTCACGAACTGAATTGTTAAAAGTACTTTCCTTGTTATGAATTTACCTGATAGTAATTATGCTTCTAGATTGCCATTACTCTAAGATAAACATGAATGAGAAGTAAATACTGCCATTATCTTATCGATTCCTGCTGCTTTATCTTCTGGTTCAGTGTCAAGCAACTGTATGAACGTCTGGCTATGATTTTTTTGTTTACATATGCAGTGGAAAACGACAATTTGACAGTGAAAGTGGAAATATTTCTAATCTTTTTACTGATGGACACCAGAGGGTCTGTTGTAGAAGAATGTGAAAATGTGTTACTTAATCTGTTATAATTATTATCTGTCTTGAATTTAATGAGTGAAGAGTTGAGGGGATATGATTTTGTAGTATGTTTGGTCGTTATTGAATAGATTTTATGAAATATTTTCCTTTCATTTCATTACTGAATTCCAGAGCATTTTTGAAAGACATGCTAATGCGGAAAAAATGTGCTTACATGATATTGGTATATAATAAAGTCAGTAAATGGCAAAAAATGAATTAAAGCATAAAATAAAATGAAATAGGATAGAAAGAAAGAAAATTATTGTGGTCGCAGTCCATGGGAAATGTTATTACCTCTTTATATACTATAAACTGAATTACTTCTTCTGCAAATGGAATCATATGAATTACATAGTGAAGATGACTACTTTTGCTACATAAAGTGACACGTTTCACTGCAAACAGCCTATGAATAATGTGAATAATGATCCTTCACATTACATTATTCCTTCTGGAAACACACATGCTCTTCACATTATACTTCCAGCAAATCCAGACTTTAGAATCAAAGCGAACTGATGTTTTCTCCCCAAAGACTTACTGTTGCGTATTCGCTGACAGATAATTATTGTTCAACAGTACTACGAGAAAGCAATCAGCACTAACACCAAAAATGCATTTGATTCCTTACCTCTGAGATTAATCTTTTATATGAAAAACAACACGTCGTCATAGTAAAAAGATCAACACACACACACACACACACACACACACACACACACACACACACAGACAAACGCTTCATTTCTCACACATTAAACACATAAATCTCACGCAGGGGGCATCGGTCGGTCGGGTTTTGTAGGCACATGAATAGGTAAAGAGGCACGTCAATATATACGAGTACCATGCCCTAAAAAAAAAAAAAAAAAATGGGATGAAACAAAAGAAAACTACATAACACCTTACACAACTATAAATTTCTACAGGATTCAGAAATACGTAAGCAAGTGAAGCATTCGTATAAGGCTGCGTGAGGAAATACACTAATGAAAGGCTTGTCTTCCTTGTCTGATAGTAGGGGGAGAATTCCTTGCCCTCGCACCACTAATAATGACAGCCTTATAAATGTTTACTCCACCACGTGACAAGGCTTTGGGCGGGAAGAGCGAGGGGCGTGTATGGCAGGGTAGACATGGGCGAGGTTTTGGCGGCTTGTCGTAAAGTATACTGATTGTTTTGTAGACTGTGAGACACGAGAAAGGATGAGCCTGTCTGTGTGTCTATTGTTATGTTGTATCACCTCATCAGAGAAGGAAAGGTGAGCTGTAGGCGATTGTGCGCTGTATATGTGGCTTAGATATACCGGTAGATCAAACTTCTTTCTATTTGATCATTTTGTTTACTAAGGTTCACGTACACGATGCTCTTTTTTTTTCACGTATTTACATATGTGTCTTAAAGGTGACGTGCGTGGCAGATATGGCATGAATATCTACAAGCGTGAGTGTTCTTTATGCTTCATATCGCAAATTACAAGAGTCGTATCTCCACACCTCGCATGCAACGGGAAGGTATACTCGTATTGTACTTTCAAGGCGGCCCAGACTTACGTGAGTGTATTTTTTCCCCTTACCCTAAAGTAATATTCATAGACTGCTGTTACATGTAGATACAGCCAGCGACTGGGCGATGGCGCAGTCCTCGCAAGACAAAAAGTATGAGTAAATAATGAATTTGCAAGACGTAGGATGTGGTGCATGGTCTGTGTGTCAGGTGTCAGTGCGGTTGTAGTAGTGCGTCTGCGAAAGTGTGCGTGTGTGTGTGTGTGTGTGTGCATGTGTGTGTGGCTAGTATATGGTGGTGGTGGTTTTAGGGAAGTGTTTAGCGATGGTTGCGTCGTGTTTGTATGCGTAAGATTACTTTTGCGTGTGTTATCCGCGTGTCAGAGCGATCCACAAAAAGCAAATACTCTGGCTACTCTACGTGCTAAGTATCACATGCAATCTACGCTTCGTTCATACCTTCTGTACATTGCCACTTCGCGTGAGTACATGCTAAGTGCGGTGAGGAAGCTTCTGTTTTGTCCTCAATGATGTCTTGCTATGTACTATGTATGTACTAGTGAGGAAGTCTTCATTGGTAAGAATCCAAATATTGTGGTAGTAGTTGTAATAGTAGTAGTAGTAGTAGTAGTAGTAGCGATGGTGGTGGTGGTGGTGGTGGTGGTGGTGGTAGTGGTAGTAGTAGTAGCAGTAGTAGTAGTAGTAGTAGTAGTGGTAGTAGTAGGAGTAGTAGTAGTAGTAGTAGTCAAAATCTTTCAAGATCTAACTCCCCTCCTGACTTCTTATACCTAGTCAAAAAAATTTCCAATAACTGCTTCTTCTTCATTCCTTCCTTTATTTCAACCAGATGACACCACTGCTATCACATCCAATCTCTAAAGCTAAACTCTTCACTCAAACCTTTGCTAAAATCTCTACCTTAGATAATTCAAGGGTTGTTCCTCCCTCTCCTCCACCCTCTGACTACTTCATGCTGACTATTTAAATTCTTCGCAATGATGTTTTCCATGCCTTCACTTTCCTAAAACCTCGGAAGGCTTATGGAGCTAAAGGGGTCCCTCCTATTGTTGTCGGAAACTGCGCCTCCGTGCTTACACCTTGTCTAGTAAAACTCTTTCAACATCTACCTTTCCTTCTTGCTGGAAGTTTGCCTACATTCAACCTGTTCCTAAAAGGGTGACCGTTCTAATGATTCAAATTACCGTCCCATTACTTTAATTTCCTGCCTATCTAAATTTTTTTTTAATTTATCCTCAACAGGAAGATTTTTAAACATTTATCACTTTATAACCTTCTATCTGATCGCCAGTATGGGTTCCGTCAAGGCCGCTCTACTGGTGATCTTCTAGCTTTCCTTAATGAGTCTTGGTCATCCTCTTTTAGAGATTTTGGTGAAACTTTTGTTGTTGCCTTAGACATATCAAAAGCTTTTGATAGAGTCTGGCACAAAACTTTGATTTCCAGACTACCCTCCTACGGCTTCTATCCCTCTTTCTATAACTTCATCTCAAGTTTCCTTTTTGACCGTTCTATTGCTGCTGTGACAGACGGTCACTGTTCTTCTAAATCTATTAACAGTGGTGTTCCTCAGGATTCAGTCCTGTCACCTACTCTCTTCCTATTATTCATCAATGATCTTCTAAATCAAACTTCTCGTCCTATCCACTCCTACGCTGATGATACCACCCTGTACTTTTCCATGTCTTTTCGTAGACGTCCAACCAACCCTTCAGGAAGTAAACAGTTCTCGCAGGGAAGCCACAGAACGCTTGACTTATGATCTCTCTAAAATTTCTGATTGAGGTAGAGCAAACTTAGTATTGTTCAGTGCCTCAAAAACTCGATTTCTCCATCTATCAACTCGACACAACCTTCCAGACAACCTCTTCTTCAGTGACAATCAACTTTTCTACAATGAACATCCTCGGTCTGTTCTTTACTTATAATCTAAACTGGAAACTTCACATCTCATCTCTAGCTAAAACAGCTTCTATAAAGTTAGGTGTTCTGAGACGTCTCCGCCAGTTTTTCTCACCCTTCCAGCTGCTAACTCTGTACAGGGGCCTTATCCGTCCATGTATGGAGTATGCTTCACATGTCTGGTGGGGTTCCACTCATACCTCTCTTCTAGACAGGGTGGAATCAAAAGCTTTTCGTCTCATCAACTCCTCTCCTCTAACTGTCTTCATCCTCTTTCTCATCGCCGCAATGTTGCATCCCTTGCTATCTTCTACCGCTATTCTCATGCTAACTGCTCTTCTGATTTTGCTAACTGCATGCCTCTTCTCCTCCCGCGGCCTCGCTGCACAGGACTTTCTTCTTTCTTTCACCCCTATTCTGTCCATCTTACTAATTCAAGAGTTAACCAGTATTCTCAATCATTCATCCCTTTCTGTGGTAAACTCTGGAGCTCCCTGTCTCCTTCTGTATTTCCACCTTCCTGTAACTTGAATTCCTTCAAGAGGGAGGTTTCAAGACACTTATCCTTTATTTTTTGACTACCGCCTTGGACCCTATTTGGGGACCGGCATCTCAGTGGGCCCTTTTTTTTTTTATTGGATTTTCGTTGCTCTTGGTCGGTGTCCTTCCTACATAAAAAAAAAAAGTAGTAGTGGTGGTGGTAGTAGTAGTAGTAGTAGTAGTAGTAGTAGTAGTAGTTGTTGTTGTTGTTGCTGTTGTTGTTGTTGTTATTGTTGTTGTTGTTGTTGTTGTTGTTGTTGTTTCTTTTTCTCTTCTTCTTCTTCTTCTTCTTCTTCTTCTTCTTCTTCTTCTTCTTCTTCTTCTTCTTCTTATTATTATTATTATTATTATTATTATTATTATTATTACTATTATTATTATTATTATTATCATTATTATCATTATTATCATTATTATTATTATTATTATTATTATTATTATTATCATTATTATTATTATTATCATTATTATTATTATCATCGTCATCATGTCATCATCATCATCACCATTATTACCACTTTTATTACCACTACCATCATATTACTGTTATTCTCCTCATCCTCCACATATGCATCCTCCTGCTCCTCCCCCTCATCCTACAGCGGGCGCGCAGTGTGACTCGTGGGCCAGGATTTGTGTGGTAAATTTGTGGTATTTGTCCAGCAGCGAGTGTCAATGTTCTGTTTCTGTGGCCGTGTAATGCTAGCATGCCAGCGTACATATGGCGGCGTGTCTGTATGTCTTTATCTGTGTTGTCGCTTTTTTGTGCGTCTGCTTGTGTTGGCCGAGTCATATGGCTGTGAATTATTCAAGGACACCCTCTTTTTCGAGGCTATAAACGAGAGCTTACACGAGCATGCGCAACGATACCTATAAGTAAATCCTCCCTGTTGTTGGTGTTTTGGCCCCAGAGAGAGTTACGGGTCCTTGCGTGGTGTACCGGCAGCTTTCCTCTCCCTGGATATCGATCTGTCTGTCAAATTGTCATGGTGAGGTAACAGTAGCAGGTCTGTCTTCTCAAATGGTTTCGGTCATCTGATTTGGATTACACTTCACAGGTTGGGATTTTCAAGCGAATTTTCGTGATTCCAGCGTTAGGTTTTAAAAGGATTCTGAATCTTTATATGAAAACTAAGAATGAAAAGAGCAAGAAAACATGAATTCGACTAATTAAGGATTCTTTTTCCCCCTTTTCTCTTTATTTTATTTATTTATTTATTTACTTTCTTTTTCTTTTGAGTGTGTTCTTGATTAGCCTGCTTCACACCTATAAAGAGAAGAAAAATAGGTCTCTTTCCTCTTAACTGCATTCACCTGCCCCTCAGCACACTGGCTCAGCGGCGTGGTGATCAGCGTGGGTGCATGTGATCCCGGTATCTGGCGGGCGGCGCGAGGGTGAGAGGAAGCATGTGTTGGAAGCAGCGTTTCTGTGCCACCATCCTCTTCCTCTTCTGTGGCGGTGAGTGTGTCTCTGGTTTTGACATAAACGAGATAATACACACACACAGACACAAACTCACTTTATTTAATTTTCCTATATCATCGTCTTATCCTTGTTGGTGTTTAATACATAATGAAAACTACTGTAGCCAGATAAATCTCACTAATATTAGAGGGTTATTTTCTTTAGTGTTCTGATTGATGACCAGTGACACCACGCTCGTCCACTATTTACGGTAAAAATATAAGGTAGTGAACCGTTTGTCGATGCAACCTTCACATCAGTAAATCCGTCTTATATTCAACATCAGTAGTTTAAAACTTGGAATAAATTGACTTAAACCTTTTGAATGCTGACACCACGACACTTGTTACCTTGCGATTTCACTTAAGTACAAGGACTTTCTAATTAATCTCATCTCTCTTCTTTCCACCTCGCTAATGTAAAAGTTAACCTGTATCTTCACTCATTAATTTCTTCTAGTGATAAACTCTGAAACTCTCTACTTTTATCCGTTTTGCTTCCTTCCTAACTCCTTAGTACGTATAAAATAAATAAACTGCGGGCATAAAATATGTTTGAGGTATCCGACTGTACGTTTTGTTGTTAGTAGTGTCTTTTGATATCATTCTCCAAACTTACACTAAACTATTTTATTAAACGTGAAGAGAAGCTGTAGCAGTCAAAGATTTAAAGCATTTCAGCAATTTGTACAAACATCTCTTTTCCTTCTTGCACGGCTGCTGGCGGAAGTGGGAGGGCAGAAGTGTCTTTTGGAGTCATACTCTAAACTTACACAAGACTATTTTATTAAGAAGAGAAGCTATAACGGTCAGAGATTTAAAGTGTTCCAGCAATATGTACAGACACCTCTTTCTCACTGTTATGTGGCAGCTGGCGGAGGCGGGAGGAGAGAAGTGGCAGGCGAGGAGGTGAAAGTACTGGGAATGCAGCTGGATCTGGAAGCACCCTCCCGGCCAGACGTCGTGGCCACCTACAACCTCTCCCTCAAGTTTCCAGAGGTGAGTTTTCAAGAAGCGAGAGATAAGTGAGAAAGGAACAGATTATCAACTTTTCTCCCTTACTCACAGTCAAGAAATATTCACCCCACAAGCGTCTGAAATCTAAATAATGCTTTGATGTTCTACCTGACGTTGTTCTTCAGGAAAATGACTGTTTAACGTGTCAAATATTTCTAAGGTGTCAGGGACTTTGGGTGTCAGCTTATCGTAAATCTCAGCGCCCTTTCCTTCCCAGTAGATTGTCAGATGGGGGAATACACTTACATTAAGATACCAGTGAAGATGTTGTGTGAGTGTAGCGTGAATAATTCAGTCTCTTTACTTTAGGAGAAAATTATAGTGTATTTCTTAGCTCCTGAGACTATATTTTCGTCTTTATGGCTTCTCTCTCTCTCTCTCTCTCTCTCTCTCTCTCTCTCTCTCTCTCTCTCTCTCTCTCTCTCTCTCTCTCTCTCTCTCTCTCTCTCTCTCTCTACGGATTTTTTTGCTGTTACAATGACAAATCTGACATACTTTCATTCTTACCTGTTGGTGGAATGCGGCAGGGCGGAGAGGCGTCAGAGATGAGTGTGTGTTACTGGGCCAAGCCTGACACTCTGACCAGCTACGAGACCCACCTGTCCCTCGCTGCCTCAGACTACGAGAACGACATCCTCCACCTGTGTGAGTCGCATTCCCGCCACCACATCACGCTTCACGCTTTCCTTACAACACAGAATTCTTACTCACTGCGCCGTACCCCGACGACTTTCAAAAGGCTTTAGTTAAATTTACATTGGTTTTTATGGCTGTGTTTTTGTGTTTTAGTGACAGATTAACAATATTTCTACATTGATGAAAGAAAAAACTGTCTTGAGAATCCGCTAATCATCTCTGTGGCCTCTGGAAATTGTGTTGGTGAGAGCAAATACACACCCACACCCGCGATGCACACCCACACCCGCCCTGCACCGAAAAAACCGCTGGACACACACTTAGCACGACTGTATGGATGGTAGGACATATTTGAATTCAGCATCAAGACTACGTAGGTTCTCAGAATCACTTTAATGTTTTATTGCTGCCCATCCATATATGTACTTAAAGCTCTGCAATATCACTCGCATATCTGCCCATGGAAATAAATGCCAGAAGCTGTTGAATGTTGTGCTATTCGCCGTTCCAGGAATTCTGACAGCGCGGTGAGGAATGATATCGATATATAGTGCTGTGCTTTGTCTCACCATTTCTTCTCTAATTTTACTTTTCTTTGCTTAATTTTCTCAGTGATAAGAAAGGAGAAGCAGTACTGCGATTAAAATTGTTTAATTCTTAAAGAAAACCACAAGTGTCTGGCATAGGATAAGATATTTAGACACTTTAATATGTTAAGCATTTTGCAGCCTTTTACGCTGCTTAACGGAAAGTTGAATACAATTTAATTTGGTGAACTTATGATACTAATGTTGTCTATGCTCACTCCAGATCGGCGCGGCGGCCAGCTTGGGTTTTACTACAATGGCGTGAGGCAGCTGGGATTCCCTCACCTCGTCACTGCCATTGACCTGCACACGTGGAAGCATTACTGCCACGTGTTCTACCAAGGGGAGTACGCGGTGTACATAGGCGGGGAGGAGCTGGGAGGAGGCACCATTGCCACTTCCCGGGTGCCGGTGCCCCTGCGAGGCGTGATTGCTCTGGGTCAGGAGCAGGACCTGTTGGCAGGCGGATATGACCCAGACCAGAGCTACCGCGGCCGCCTCGCGCTCATGAACATCTACAGCAGACGCGTCACTGAAGCAGAAATCAAGCAGCAAGCTTCCTGCGGTATTGTTGCTTCTGGAGACATTTTTTCATTAGAAAGAGACGAGATGACGCTGACCAATGTCACCATTGAGCTTCACGAGGCTAAGGAGTTTTGTGAAGCGTCTGTCGATTACGTTATTTTTCCCGAACGCAGAAATCTGCCGGATTCCTTGCAGGCGTGTCGCAGAGTCGGCTACGACATGTACAGCCCTTCCACCCACACTCAAAACACCGCCCTCTTCAATGAGTCTCTCCTCTTTAGTTCCGAATGCTTGGCCAACAACTACCACCTGTGGGTGGGCGCCACCGACAGAGAGCAAGAGAACGTGTGGCGCAAATTCATCGACGGAACAATAGTTACAGACCCTCCCTTCGAACAGAATGAACCCAATGGTGGGGACGGAGAGGACTGCATCCTGATGTTCCTGCTGAGCGGCCTGTGGGTGGACACGTCCTGCAGCATCAAGTGGGCCGCCTGTGTGCCCTGCCAGGTGTCATACTCCAAACCCCTCCGTCTTCGTGGCCTTTGTTCCCCGAGTGAGGCCGAGACATTCTATGAAGTGCTTGGCTACAAGAGCGAGAAGCCTTACTTCCACGGCTACTACGGCAACTTAGTGTACAGGAGGGAAGGAGTAGAATGGGAGATGTACGACCTGGCGCACAGTGCGGTGGTTGCCACCACTACACTCCTTTCAGAAGACTCTTACCCTCTTGGACGCCACCGCTGGACCTTGAGACGCGGCATCTGCAAGCTTCCTCCTAACGCTGAGATCACTCTCAGCTTCTCCGTCTGTGCCAACACTGAGTTCGCTTGCTCCAATGGGGACTGCATTGCCAAGAAGTATCGCTGTGACGGCAACAACAACTGTCCAGATTTCTCGGACGAGGACGACTGTCAAATGTTGGTGCTGCCCCGCGGTTACCGCCCCACCCAGCCGCCCACCAACACACAAGGCACTCGGCCTCTCCTTCTCGGCTCAGTGGTTCGCATTCTTCGCATCACGAGGATCAGTGACGTGCGGCGGGCGATTGACGTAGAGATGAGCCTCGACCTGCAGTGGCCGGACCCGAGGATCACCTATCTCAACCTCGGCGACACACTGGAGTGGAACAAACTGACTGAAAATGAAACCAAAAACATATGGAAGCCGAGGCTGGCCTTCCCAAATGTTTATGACGGGAAGATCAACTTGATACAAGAAGAGTTTAGCGTCAGGAAGCTGAAAGGACCACTGCCACCTCAGTACAATGACGAGAAGATGGGTAAATAATCTTTGGTTCTGTCGCTCACACTCCTTTCAGAAAAAAATAAATAAATAACAGCCACAAAGGCAACAACTGTTGCACTGGAACCATAGCATAATATCACTAACTGGTGCGTCACTGATTTGTCTCACGTGAGTCTTCTCGTCACCAGATATTGCGTTTGGCGGCGACGCGGCTCTGGTGGTGCAGCAGCAACACTTCAGGTGCTGCGCGAGGCCTCCTGCTTCACCTTTACGTGGGATTCTAATGTGAAATGAAACTCAGGGAAAAAAGATTGTCTGTTAGTTTGACTCGCACTCACACTCATTTGCCAAGGTCATCCTCATCATCATCTCATCATCAACAATTTCAAGTCCATGCACTCACATCCTCCCTCCACTGCTTGTTCTTCCTTTGCATTACTTTTTGATCCATTAAGTCAGCCTTTAACTTCCAGCCACGTATCCTCCTCGTCTCCATTTTACATAGATCTTCATGTTCCAAAACAGTATGTATGTTAAAAAAATGTCACATTCTATTTCAGTGGAAGTTTTGCTTGTTCCTTTGAGGTTTTCTACTACCCCTTTGACAAGCAAAAGTGCCTTATCCTGATCAAGATGGCTTCTGCCAGCAAGGAACAGGCCATATTCGCGATGAATGAAGCAAAGATAATCTATTTGGAGGAGAGGTTTTTACCTGACTACGAAGTGAGCAAGACTTCTCTGGCCGTGACGGAAGGAGGCAACAACGAGACTCTCTTCAGTGTCCTCGAGGTGAGTATCGTGGGAACAACTCTAGTTATGTCTCCCGTGTTGTGTCATGTAAATTTTCCATTTTTCCTTAAGGCGATTTTTTCAACAGAATTTAATGTAATTCGTACTTTATAAGCCACACAATTAAACAAGAATTTCCAATCAGTATAGCAAGCTTTTATGTTACTTGAGATTTCGAAAGATAGCTTCCCTTGTTGAGGTTAAGTGACAACGTTGTGCTAAGAATTACGAGGAGTCACTCCGGGCTGCCCACAGATGACATTCGAGGTGAAGCGGCGGTGGACGGTGATCGTGGTGACAGTGTTCCTGCCCACCTCAATGCTGCTGTGCGTCGGATATGCAACTCTCTACATCAAGCTGGAGATGATGGACGTACGTTATCTTTCATGTTATCACACTCTTTGACAGTCATTCGTGTGTGTGTGTGTGTGTGTGTGTGTGTGTGTGTGTGTGTGTGCTTGTATGCATTTACTAATTACCTCACTTCTTATACATACAACTTGCGAGAAAAAAAAAAAAGAGAGAAAACGGATGACTAGGAAGAGTTGTGATGCATACCAACTTCACTTAAAGCATGCAGCACAACACTTCCTTGGCGGCAGGTCCTCGAGTCACCTGACAGTACTTCTCCCACAGGTGCGCATGGCGGTGAGCCTCACAACACTACTGGTGCTATACACACTCTTCAGCAACACCTCGGACTCGCTCCCCGTCACGGCCTACGTCAAGATGATCGACATGTGGTTCTTCTCCATCATTTCTCTCCTCTTCTTCATCACAATGATTCACGTGCTGACAGAGTACATCTCAGAGAGACAACAGATCGTGAAGGTACATCCCGCGATGAAGAGTGCTGCTCGACACTCCAGACTGACGGCCGAGCGGATAATGATTGCCGTGAGGATGTGGGTGGTGCCCCTCATGGTGGTGGTTCTCAATATCGTGTACTGGGTGCTCCTCCTCCAGCAGGGTTCTCTCTAATCCCTGTATGTCCGTGTTCAGTGTTAATAGAGTGTGTTCCAGAGTCTCCTGGTTCTGATGACGTATTTGTGGTGCCGAAGTGGAATGTTCAGAAATTTAGTGTGCGTTTGAAGAGACGACGTTGAAGATAGTTACTGTGCGTTAGAGACAGCGGGATAATGCTTACTGCCTGGCTTTGCGGTGAATCATTAGATAAATGTTCCAGTGATGATAAATACTGACGCTACCTCCACTTCCCGATTAATACCACGCCACATGTTTTGAAACGCTTTGGGCTTTCGTGTTTTGGAAGGCCAAGAAGATGATTAATCGTGGTGGATATCTTTTTGTTTTTATTAAAGATTTAGAATGCCCGTTGAACTTTCACTACAATAATTAAAAACGACTTTGAAAACGGAATAAACTTTGAATGAAGCCTAATAAATGTACATGGTCGAGATAAATACAGAAATATTTGAGAATGAGACCTCAGGACACTCTCCATTCTCGTTTTTGTCTGCAGTGCGATACCTGACCCGCGCCAAGAAGAAACGTAATTGGCTTTGACATGTGTAATATGATAGATGTAATTGGATTCAGGCAAGTAATTAAGGGCCATGTGTCTTACTCAACCCTCGGCCTGTCTTCTTGGCATCATGTACTAAATAAGTTACATTCGTACGTCGTTAGTGTTTCGTCGGGCCCCCTACCCTTTTCCCCTCCCCAACACACATTGGCTTTAATATGTGTAATATGACTAGATGTAAATGCATACAGGTAGGCAATTAAGGGCCATGTGTCTCAGTCAACCCTTGGCCTGTATTCTTGACACGTACATCATGTACTAAATAAGTTATATTCGTACGTCGTTGGTGTTTCGTCGGGGCCCCTACCCCGTTTCCCCACCCCCAAACACACACACACACACACACACACACACACACACACACACACACACACACACACACACACACACATACACACAAACACATACACACATCGCCTTGTCAGTGCCATGACTCATGAAAACTGTGACCCATTTTTGTCTGTTTTATATATTCTTAGCGAAAAAGGAAGAAAAGAAAAAATGACGCACCTTTCAACATAATCAGTATAATCACAATGATTTTATTCAAGTTCAAGAAACTATTAAATCACTCCTGTCTTACCGGTAAGTTAAATGACGACTGAGGAAGACCTACAAGTCTCCTTGACAGTAACACCGGAACTGCCTGCCAGCTGTGCCTCGCTGCTTTGACGGTCACCGAGGCGGCCGAGGCGCGCCACCAGTCTGGAGCTGGCGGCCTGGCGAAGAAGGGGCCTCTTCCCTTTGCTTTCCCTGGGATCTCCTCACACCGGGTCTCGTCACGCGCCAAGACAGGAGGTGCTCTCTGTGTAACATGGTAACTATGTTTCCTATTCTTAAACGTTTCAGCATCTTAATCTTACCATGACTACTTCTAACAGGCTGTACTGGAGGTTATTACGGTTTTCAAGGATGATTTTATGATTCCAGTAATAGTTTAACAATAGTTCCACATCATTACTTAAATGAAACACCTATGAGAGCCCGAATAATCATCCTTGTAACCTTTCAAAATATTCCTTATGAGAACCTTCACCATTTCAGAATACGAGCCTGTTCCAGGAACCGCCTTGTGTAGGTCAGCTTACCTTTTTTGGCCTCCTTATTTTCTTACATTCCTTTGCTGTGTTTGTGATGCCGATGAGACAATACACTTATAAATCTCTTTGTTTTTTTTGTCAGTATTTGGTCGAGGTGAGGTAAGTATTAGGAAGTTTTATTTATTATATTTACAGTTTGCATATTGAACGAATGTCATCATAATAGTGCTACACTTACGTTTGCTACTACGTGACTGAGATTCTGTATTGTTATATAAATTCTGGACACACTCACCCACCCACCCACACACACACACACACAAACACACAAACACACAAGTGACAAAGAGCAAGTTAGCGGAATGATAATGTAACATACAGTCCAGGCAGGTGACACACGTAGCCACATCACGCACGTCACGACACCTGTTAGCCTCCGCGGGAACCACAGGTGGCCGGCGTAGCTGTGTCAGGCTCAAGAAGGGAATGCTAAGTAGTGCTTCCTCTGCGGTGGTAAAAAAAAAATGAGGTCTTCTTAACGGTTGCTGCTTCACTGTGGTCTTTGCGTCTTTGCGTCTTCCTCGGGTTCGTGGGAGGGTGTGGGTGTATGTGTGTTTGTGTGGAGTGTGTGTTTGGGCATGGCTGTTTGCGTTCTTCCCGCCATCTCATCCATCATCTTGACAGACTATGCGTGTTATCGTGTCGACTTGTGTTCTTGTTCCTTACGTTATGAGTTATTGGTTGTGTCATGAGAGAGAGAGAGAGAGAGAGAGAGAGAGAGAGAGAGAGAGAGAGAGAGAGAGAGAGAGAGAGAGAGAGAGAGAGAGAGAATCGTTATAACACTACACAACCCTTCTGCAACTCATCCCTCTACGACTTTCTTTCACTTCCTTTTTTTTTTTCAACAGCTTTCCTACAGTCATACCATCTCCACACAAACATATGATTGTCTTCGCTTCACCTTTCCCGCCTCGCCAAAGTTGCGCGTCACACTTTCGTATCATCGCCACAAGGAACTCGCTGGTCACCGCGCATCAACACCTCCACAGATAGTTATACCATATCATCCTCTTTCTGGCGCAGTTTGCCGTGACAATAGCCCATCCGAGGTATTAAAGCCTCGCGCCCTTCCAGTGAGCACCAACCAAGCGTGACATCCGCCACCGCATGAACGCCATCGAAGCAAAATGAGAACGTTTTCCACGAGTTACGTAATGACGAGCGTTGAGAGGAAGCACAAAGAGAGAAGGGAGACTAGACGTAATATCCACATCAATGAGTTCATTTAAATAAATCTAAGTTCTGCGTTAACTTCTTTAGTTATTTTTTTCTGTCATCCCAGAGGCCGCGATCATCTTGTCTGCGTGTCAGGCTGCACCCACGTAACACCTCTAGCCAGTATGAAATGAAACTATTCGTCTCTTCGTCTCCTCACGACGTCTGCGGTCTGTTCACAGTCTGCCGCAGTGTTGCCTCTGTTACCGTCTTCTCCCGCTATTTTTATGGTTGTTACTCTTGTGAACTCGCAAAGTAGATGCCGCTTCCTTTTCTCCGGCACCGTTGCTTGAGACTGTACTTACCTTATTTTGATATATATATATATATATATATATATATATATATATATATATATATATATATATATATATATATATATATATATATATATATATATATATATATATATATATAATGTATGTATCGCATACATACAATGAAAGGAAGAAGGAATCGTTGAAGCGGAGTATTTGATGGAGTTGAGGGAGTCAGTGCCCACTACTTTCACCTTTCCCTTAAAAGCTGTTGTACTAACTTTCACGGACTCAGAGCGCAAATATTGATTGTGAAGCCACAAGTCATTCTGCTTGGCTGGAGGCCTTCGAAGGAAACATTTGTTACTCGCACTGAGGAGTCTTGGTTACAGAAGTGACAGTGTAAGGAATGCTTTGATCGCAAGGGAGCGCTGGTGTGTTCCCGCTGGACAAGGAACGCCCTGTCATCGTGTTAACTTGTAACGGTGACCACATTGTGAGGCTTTCAATTTACAAAATGGTTCGTCCTGAAAATTCCATTTTTCTACTACGCTAATATAAAAGGCAAATAGAAATGTTAATTTACGAGAATGTGTATGTTCCTTTACCTGGAATTAGCCTGGAGTGTTCCTCACCCACACTTCCAGGTTGCACAAGAACACTGTGCACCCTGAGGACACCCGCGCTTCTCGTGCCTTACAAGGAGGATCGTTTGAATAACCAGCCAGGCAACTGATTATTTCCCTAAATTGATTCGCTTGCAGTTCCCAGCCATTTTTCCTATTAGTGCCGAGAAAAACAAGGGGGAAACTGTTAAGGTGTTTTATGAGTTTCGTCATGAACGCGATATATTCCTTTAGATTTTTTTACTTTCCTTTCTTCATTTACGTACACTCAATTTTCTCTCTCTTTTTCTCTTATTGAAATATCAGATGTTTTGCTTATACAGTAAAAATCTCCTCTACAGACGACTCATCTAATGTATCTGCAGCACAGCCACTATTGTTTTGTGCCTTCAAGAGAACAGTCGTCCACAAAGGTTACGTGTTTCCTGCACAGGCGGTGCTGGACATGTGTAACAACACAGTTTGGACCGTGGGTCACTTTCTCGCTACTGCGGGAACGAGTAACGGGTCTGTGCTATTATTTATGAGCAAGGGACTACTGACCGACCCATTGCTGCGCCGGCCATGCCTCCCCTCTTACTGATTACAAGACGAACCTTCACGACATTTTCCTTCATACGTAATGGTTGATTGATTGATTGACTGATTGACTGACATAATTTGGCGCCGCAACGAGATAATAGCGCCACCCATATGTAATGAAGGATTATTGATATGAGAGAAAGGGAGACGGTTAGCATAAGTAGATACACGGGATGAAAAGAGATGGCAGAAATGAGTAATGATGTACAGTTGGCTCAGTAATGTTTATCCTCTCCCTCTAAGGATGACTACTCTGCGTTTTGTATGTCTCTTCTAAGCTCTGAAGCGTCTCATTCCTCTCAGTTGGTTAATACATTTGGCGAACACTGCGAAATGAATAAATGAGCAAGTAAATCTGCAGAATAACACAAAATACGATACTATAGGAAGATCACGAACTGTAACAGATGTCTGATTGCCTACTTAATCTTAACGAGCACACACACACACACACACACACACACATTAACGGGACATCGCAAACGGGACGCCGCAAAACAAGGCCAGGCAGCAGCGAGGAGGGACGGCACCTGGTTGGTCACTCATTAGTTGGCCAGGTGGCGGCGGAGGCGAGCTAGGAGTCAGTGGTGGGTCTCCTTATGCTATTACAGTCAGTGCTCAGAGGAGTTCTCGTGAGTCTGGCAGCAAGATTCCCTGGAGTACTTTATCCTGTGTTCTCAAAGCTTGTGTTGGTGTGATGTCTGACTACGTACGTACCAAAAGTAATGTTAATCCCCATACATTCCGAATACTTATATCATTTAGGTGACCGTTGGTGATTCGTAAAGCTTATTTGCAGGACAAGGTGTTGAATATCAGGTGACAGTAATACTGGTAACGTCTAATTCCTGGAAGACTGAAAGGTGTAATAAGAACATCAGAACATAAGAAAAGTAAGGGAAGTTGCAAGAAGCCAGTAGGCCTACACGAGGCAGACCCCCTGTATAAAGCATATCTACTTAAATCCATCTATCATCCCTCTACATAAATTCATCTAGACTTCTTCTAAAAGCTCCTTATTGATTTGACACTGATATCCTAACTGATAAGTGTTTTCCTGTCACTTATCACTCTATTTGGGAATTTTTTTTTTTCCTTAACACACACATACTCTCTCTCTCTCTCTCTCTCTCTCTCTCTCTCTCTCTCTCTCTCTCTCTCTCTCTCTCTCTCTCTCTCTCTCTCTCTCTCTCTCTCTCTCTCTCTCTCTCTCTCATGATTAACTTCATCAAGCCCACTTACTTCCCGATTACTAACACAGTGAGCCTTGGTTCCTCTGCAGGCCGCGGAGAACATGGATCATGCACGTCTGGCCGAGGCTGTGGCGGCCGCGAGCACTGACAACACCACATCCACGGCAGAACTCCTGAAGTATCTCCTCCCCCGTGTTCTGTCCCTCACCTCTGCCCTGCTCGGGGAATCGTCAGGTGAGGGGGAAATGTCTGTGTGGTGTATTAAGTTGACGGAGCTCGTTTCGATATGTGCGTGTGTGTGTGTGTGTGTGTGTGTGTGTGTGTGTGTGTGTGGATATGTGAAGGGTAACTGTTGTGTTCTCTTTGTTGTTGTTGTTGTTGTTGTTTGTGGTGGTGGTGGTGGTGGTGGTGGTGGTTTTTGATCTTCTTCTTCTTCTTCTTCTTCTTCTTCTTTGTTTCATTTGTTGTCGTTGTTGTTGTTGCTGTTGTTGTTGTTGTTGTTCTTCTTCTTTTATAAGGCATCCTTCGAAAAAATCTGATTCTGTCTTTGATAATAAGAATAAGCTGACATTTTCAAGTCTCTTCGCATGTTCCAGTTTTAATTCATTAAGTTAAGCACATAACCCGTTTCAAATACTCGTAATAAGTGGATTAATTTGTCACAGAAAACACGACTGAGCTCACCAAGGAAATCCTGGATGCGGCTTCCAAAGTGTTCACTCTGGACGCCGACTCCTCCCTTTTCTTGAATCCCGTTGTGGTTGACTTCTCGAGTGCTCTGTGGCCGCTGTACCTCATCACCATCCCTCTCGTTATCGGCGGCGTCATCTGGTACTTCGTCACCACCTTTGTGCTCGGAAAGAACGTTCTGGGTCGCAGCTGGAGGTGAGTCACTGTGGATCATGATGACGAGACTCAATGAACACAAGTAGATCTACATGGTACAGAGCGGAGCTTATCCACACTAGGCAGCCCTCCCGAATACATGACTTAATACATTACGTGTGACTCTTAATGATGACTTACCCTTGTTTTCCTGTTCTGTGTGTGAAAGCCTGTGTTACCTCCGCAGTTCTTCCGGTGAGCATGAAGAAGGTGGAATGGAGGAACTCACGGGAAGAGTGATGCAGGCGGTTGAGGCAAACGGCTACTCGTAATCCGACTTCTGCACTCTGACGTCAATTCTTCAAACTTTGCAAAACCGTGAAGGACAACTGGACACACGTAAAGACATGGCCAGCAGTCAGTTAACCTGTTGGCTGCTCTCACTCCCTTCTGTGTTTATTTTTTTCCTTATCTACTGGCATTCTGTTAGTTATGATTTGTAAGGAAACTGTCATTACCAGATTAGATGTAAGCAAAACACGCAAAAGACAGTAGGAGTGAGTGCAGCAAATGACTCCAAACCACGACTTTATTTGGGTATGCTTTGAGAGGTTGTAGCCACTGGTAGATCATGTTGTTTGTGTTAAGACATTAGGGAGCTTTAAGAGAAGATTAGACGGGTTTATGAATGGGGATGCTTGGTGGAAATAGGTAGGTATATTTCATACAGGGACTGATACGTGTAAGCCTGGTCGCTTCTTGCAGCTTCCCTTATTTCTTATGTTCTTATGTTCTTTAACTGGTGTTTCTCTTCTCACTCCAAAACCCTTATTCTGAAACGCTTTGCTCTCTCACCACGACTGTTTTTAAGGGCCACAAAGATCTTTAAACGGATTCTTAAGAGTGTTTCTCCTGTTAATAATGTAGAAATATTTGATCATTCATCACTAGAACTGTCATAAACACCCTTAAAAATCCGCGTAACTTCAAGTAGAGCCTTTTAAAAATAACGGAGATGCGGCGCAGAAGTATTTCACATTACGGTCCAAAGCACACGGTAATTATTATGTGTAGGTAACGTGCTTTTGTGCTGCTGATGATGTTATTCTATGGCAAATGACTTCGGGAACCTGCAGTATGTAGTTGACTATGACGAGACTGTTAAAAAAAAGGTAAAAAAGACTCTTCCTGTTGGATTACTTATCACGGTGTCGGGGGGAGATTGTAAGAGTATGAAGCACTATGATCGAGGTTACACGCAAAAGACTCTTCCTACTAGACTACTTATTAGGGTGTTGGGTCTGCCTCCGGTGGGTTCGTGGCGCAGATAAACAGAGCACACGTTGACTTGTTTTAAGAGTACGCGGGGTTAATAGAAGGATGATTTTATTGACCTTGATGATACGCAACGGCATTGTCTTGGGCAGCAATTGTCTTGAGTCACGTGTCGAGGTCCACAAGCAATAATAATAATAATAGTTCATGTTTCTAATGTTGTACTTATTCACCTCAAAGCTCCTTTACATAAGAGTCAACAAATGGTGGAGTGTTTTGATTGATAGCTAGATAGATGTATAGATGTATAGATAGATAGAGAAATAGATAGACAGACAGACAAAAAAAGAAAAGAATGAAAGAAAGGAAGATAGACGGAAAGACAGATGGATAGATAGATAGAAAGGTACGTCTATATATATACAAGCAGATAAGCAGGAAAATAGATAGCGCACATACGGTGAGCTTGATAATACGACGGCTTATGTACTCGTATGTGTGAAGAAGACTGATTCATCTTCAATGTTCACACACCCATCCTGCACAAACCCTGAAATACACAGCACGTCATGCACACACACACACACACACACACACACACACACACACACACACACACACAACGCGCGCTCCTAAAGACAGATACCCACGGACATGTTAAAGTCTTCCATCAAAGAGAAACAGCTGAATCTCTTGACTTCCTCCATCTGATAATTCACATGATCAGCAAATATTTCATTCAAAGAACCAACTTTCTGTTTCGTGTACATTTGTTTCGTTATCTCTCTCTCTCTCTCTCTCTCTCTCTCTCTCTCTCTCTCTCTCTCTCTCTCTCTCTCTCTCTCTCTCTCTCTCTCTCTCTCTCTCTCTCAAAAAAAAAAAAAAAAAAAAAACCGGACCAAAAACAAGTCGTAGAAATATCAATGCATGTCAGCTCTATGGAAACGGCCTTTTTCACGTGTAATACATATATAAGTCCCTGCCGCCTGTAGCAGCGTTGAGGAAGTTGAGCAGTGGGTTCGCCCCGCGGCGGTGTCATCGCCTGCCGGGAAATAATCAACTTCCTCCAAGAAACAAGCCATCGTGGACCGCTAGGTGAGCGGTCGGTCACCTCGCCAGGTTTGGGATCTGTTACACAAACAAAAACGGTGAAACTTATCCCTGAGTATGAACACTAGAAGAAAGAGCAGGTTTAGAGTATTCAAGTTAAATGTAAAGCAAAGTTCCCTGTCAAGCTCGTAAAGTAGGACGCGTACAGCGCGCTGCCTGTGTGTGAAGAGGCTTATCGAAGGGGGTGAGGAAAGCATCTTAGTCAGTGCCTTAAGGGCTTAATCGGCACTTAATAGTCAGATGCAATGAACGATTTTTGCCCACATACACACACACACACACACACACACACACACACACACACACACACACACACACACACACACAAGTAATAAACTTGCCTTTACCTTCCTTTTTTTCTTTATTTCCAAAGTTTTAGCATCCGTATAATTTCTGGTGTCGAGGTATTTAGCATGCAAACAAGACAATATCCTGTTTGATCAAAGCATACAAAACAGCACTTTCACAACCATGGCCCCCGCAATAGTAGACATCGTAAAGTAGCAAATACATATACAATATCGCAGCAGCAACAGCAGCAGCGTTACTACATACATCCCCTAAGTAATCTGCGTAGTATTAATGCATCACACTGGAACGGGAGGCAATCAGTGCACACAAAACAAACAAGAGAAACATTACATCATACCAAGGAAAACATTACATTGGTATCCTAAACAATAATTATGAAGTCACATTAACTATGGCAACTGACTTCACTACAGCACCTGCAGGAGTAGTGAAGGCTGCAGGAGTGAAGGCAAGTTGTGGTGCGCGAGGATGGGACGCGGTGATGTGACGAGTGACGAAGCCGGCAGTTTGAGGAGATTGTGAGGAGAGAGTGCAGGAAAGATTAGGGCATGATGAGTGGCTGCTGTGTCCAAACCCTTATTGGGGTGGTGCGAAGGGAGGCGTGGGATGACGGGGCGAGGAAGAGGAGGATGAGAGGAACCCGAGGGGAGCACCAACAGCACCTTTTAGTTCCTCCTTTCTTTGCTTTCCAGTACGACACTCACGTCAGCTTTGTGGTCGTGGTGGTGGTGTACCTTATAAGGGTGTGTGTGTGTGTGGGAGGGGAGGAGGAAGAGGAAGGAAGGAGAGGAGAAGGAGAAAGGAAGGAGAGGAGGAGGAGGAAGGAAGGAGAGGAGGAGGTGAATCAGCCACCCGAAGCTGCACGTGACCTATTCATCTAGAAACTCGCCTTTCATAACCTTTCATTGCGATCAGAGAATTAATTCATATGACTTGCACGCTTCTGTCCATACTGCGCCAGGTGAGATGAAAGATATTGTACAGGTGCGCTCTGGCTACCTGTTGCGTTTCAGTGACTCAGGCGTGGGTTGTGTAGGGATCATGACTGCTGCTGAGGCCCACAGTGGGTAGTAACGCCCTCTTGCTGGCAGGATCAGAGGTAAAATTGAAGCACGAATGAGCAACAATTTGGCAAACCGGACGGAGGGAGGATCCACCAACGCCACAAAGACTCGAGTACCTGATGTTTCACGATGACTTTAGATTCTGTATTTTCTTACACTGCGGACTGGGTCGTTTCTACATCCTTGTTCGAGATAAGCAGGATTAGAAGGCACGTGGTGTACTACTGATACAGCTCCCTTGCCAAACGAGGCCGCCTAACAAAAACGGAGAGTTGCTGAGGGAAGGTGAAGGGAGCGGGGGGTGAACTGGGGACGAGGTACGATGGAGAAAACCTGCCGCCGCACTCGACCGGAGGCGGCCAGAGAGGTAACACGCTGCCCGGCCCAGCTGTGGTGGTGGAGGTGGTGGTGTTGGTGGTGATGATGGTAGTAGTGGGTGCGCGGGTGAGGCGAATGTCAGATCTTGCGTGGCTATGGAAATGTGTGCTTTTGACGTTGTGTTATCAGTGTTGTCAGTCGCGTCTTGTCACCAGTTGTGTTTGCGTGTGCGTGTGCGTGTGCGTGTACGCTGAAGGCAGAAGCGGTGGAGAAAAACGTGGGGCAAGTGTATCGTAGACGAGTATATTGTTTGTACCGAATATCACGTGTTTTATGATGCCGATGAAATGCGTGTACTTTTCACCATCAAGAAACTGCTACACTACATAACAGCAGAATGTGAAATCTTAACCAACTTTTCCACCTTGTTAAGAACTTTCTCTTCCTTGCTCCCGACTTTCACTGCCTCTTTCTCTAGCCTTGATACGCTCGCCAGCAGATCTCGCTTATCAGTGTCGCCTCCATCACGCTACCAGGGTAGAATTGTAAGGTTAAATTAACGTTTCAAGGTTGCATGGTGATTCTTGCTATCTGATGGGGGCGGCAACGCACGAGTGACGATAAACAGGGCGAGTGTTGATTCCCGCCGCGTCTGTCATCTTGGCGTCCAGCTCATTGTTGCTGCTGTTATAATTTCTCTCTGTAATAAAAACAGTGACATTGATAATAATGATGATAATATTAACAGTGATAATAATAATAATAACAATAATAGTAATAATGACTATAAAAGTAAGACGAACATGAAGAAGAGGAAGAGGAAGATAAGGGAAAGAAAGAGGAGGCAGAAGAGGAAGATGTTATCGTCATCATCATTGTTACTGGTGCTATTGCTGCTAATTAAGTCATTGTTGTTATGACAATTTCTTCTCATTATATTCGCTGATACCTATCGTAGATTTTGTGACAACATTATCGTACTGCAAACAAAAATGTTCAAAAAAATTCTAAGCTTGAATTGTTACAAGGCCGCAAATCACGCCTACGCTGTGTGCGATGCTGGGAGGCGAGTGGGTTTAGTCATGGTGATAATACTTGACACACAAGAGGGAGTTGCTCGTGTTCGTTGTGTTGGTGGTCCGCGGCCTGAGCCTGACGACGCTCTGTCTGACTCTCGAAAGCTTTCTCTCATGCGGGAACCTGCCACCATGGAGGTTTAGGGGCCGCTTTTTCTCCCGGAACTGCTAACCAAGTGCCCCGCGGCATCATTTCAGTGCCCCACCAACACACGGCAACCCCCGTGACCTGCGGTCCCGTGCTGCGCGGAGCCGAGCGCCGTGCTTGTCGCTGCTCGCCCGTTACGGGAAGTATCATCTTGTGACCGTGCATTTCCTAGTGAGATGTTGTGTAAGGCTTGGCAAGACCTGGTGTGTTTTGTCTCTCTTAAGTTGAGAGAAATCATCGAGAGCGACGTGCTGCCTTGCATGCACCACAAAGTAACAGGGGTTGGTGTTGGTGTGCGCCTGACTCACTGCCGGGATAGGTGCGAGTGTTGGGAGGTGTCAAGTGCTTCGCAGGCGAGGCAACAGCACAGAATTATAATGATGGTACACTCTAGAACTTATGTCGTATTTGCACTATACAACCAAAATAAACTTTCATCTCACAGACCACCAATACGACAGTGCAATTAACCTGGCGTGGTGTGCGTGGCGCGGCAATAGAGCGGGAAGGCAACTGTCAGGAGGAGCGAGGACAATGATTTCTTGCGCAATAAAATGACCTTGACATAACCACTCAAGCGCACGAAGATACCAATTAATGGAAACATTGACCGCAGACGGAGAAAAGAAGTAGTTATTCCTAATTTAGATTTTTTTTTTTTTTCCGCCACAGACCAAGTGTGCATGTTTGTATATTTGTACGGCCCGTATTAAAAATCGCTTTGCTTTCTCATCACAACTATTTTCAAAGGCCACAGAGATGATCAGCCGGTTTCTCAAGAGGGTTTCTCCTGTTAATAATGTAGAAATCTTGCTAATCTATCAGCACAACCGTAAAAATTGCCTTAAAAACCGCATCACTTCAACTAGAGCCTTTTGAAAGTAGTCAGGGTGCGGCGCAGAAGTGTTTCAGAATATGATCCCGGTATTTAACACAAGTATTGAATATGATCCCAGTATTTAACACAAGTATTGAATATGATCCCAGTAGTTAGCACAAGTATTGTAGTGTGTATGTGTTTGAGTGTTGGTGTTGCTGCTGCAGAAAATGTTGTGGACTATGGACAAAGGGACACGGGTGGCCTTCTGGGGGGGAGTAAGCGCCCTCCTCGCCACCTTCCTCGACGCCTTCGGTCTCGCCTCCTGCCGCCTCGTCTTCCCCGTCGCCTGGTTGCTCACCGCGGCCGCCTACCTGTACCGGGCCAGCCTGACGGTGCGTGACTCTCCGCTGCGGGATATAATCATCTACAGTGACTCTACGTTTTCTGCTTCCTCTACCCGTCTCTCTCTCTCTCTCTCTCTCTCTCTCTCTCTCTCTCTCTCTCTCTCTCTCTCTCTCTCTCTCTCTCTCTCTCTCTCTCTCTCTCATAAGTGATAATAATGACAATAATAATGGTGATGCTTGTTATAAAAATCACAATTCAATACATTTACTTTACATATGTACTTGAGAGAGAGAGAGAGAGAGAGAGAGAGAGAGAGAGAGAGAGAGAGAGAGAGAGAAGGAGAATATATGCTTTGTGTGTGTGTGTGTGTGTGTGTGTGTGTGTGTGTGTGTGTGTGATCCAGGTGATGTGTGCCCGGCCAGAGGATGTGGGCGGGCGGGCGGGCGGGAGGGCAGGCAGGCACTCAGGTGTTGGTGTTCCCCCAGGTATCTCCGCAAGGCAAGTCTGTGGTGGTAACAGGCTGCGACTCTGGCTTCGGTCACGCCCTCGCCCTACACCTCCACAAACTGGTTAGTGAAACTCGCCAGCGTTCACTCCTGGGTCATCTCTCCTCCTCCTCCTCCTCCTCCTCCTCCTCCTCCTCCTCCTCTTTCTCCCCCTCCTCTTCTTCCTTGTACTCACTCATTCCCCTTTGCATTGTTTTCATTATATATATTCCCTTACTCCTCTTCCTCTTCTTCTTCATTGTTCTCATTCCTCTACTGCTCCTCATCCACATCCTATCTCTCATCCTCTTCCTCTTCCTCCTTATTATCATCATCATTCTCTTCCTTATTCTCCTCCTGCTACACGTCATGTTCCTCCTTCTCTTTATCTCTTTTTATTTTTTCTCACTTAATCATAGTTACTTTCTCCTCTTACTCCTTCTCCTCCTCCTCTTCTGCATCATCATCACCATCATCCCTTTATTTTTTTTTTCTCCACCCCCATGTCCTCCTTTCTGTTCCTTTTCCTTCTTAATCATAGTCACACTCCTCCTCCTCCCCCTTCCTTACCTTACCTCTCTCTCCTCCTCCTCTTCCTCCTCCTCCTCCTCCTCCTCCTCCTCCTCGCTCAAGACAAGTTTCTCATGCTTTGTTCGTCTTCCTTTGGAACTCAGTTTTTCTAATGTTTTTTTCTCGTATGAGCGTGTGGGGGAGGGGAGGAGGGGTATGTCGAGGAGAGAGGGAGAGGGGAGGGCCGGTTTGCGGTGATGCGGGAACAAGATCATATTCTACAGCAATCGGACCTGAGAGGGAAATAAACGGCTCAATGGACTTTGGTAACATTATATAAAGTTTACGGTTTTTTTTTCTCTCTCTCTCTGTCTCTCTCTAGTTCTCCCTTCCTCTATGTCTTCTTTTTTTCTTTCTTTCTTTTTTTTTTTTTTAACCCACTGCCTTTATCCTTTTCTATTTCATTATTTTTTTTTTCTCTACGTTTTTCTCGGATATTTCTCCCCGCCCTCTCCCCCATTCCCCCGACCTCCCCCCCCCCCTCTCTCTCTCTCTCTCTCTCTCTCTCTCTCTCTCTGGCACACTAGTCGCTTTCTCCACGTCGGGTACCGCTGTGGGGAAAGTTGTTTACATTGCTACTGCAGGAGGAGGAGGAGGAGGAGGAGGAGAGTCATCACCATTCTGAGCCCCATTGTTTGAAAGGGGAAAATGGAGAGAAGGATCCAGCGGGTATCTAACACTCGCCTCACGCCACCCACGTCCGCAGCATCCCAGCACCTCGGACTGACAACATGCAGAGAACGCTTTCTTTCCGAGGGAGAGAGACGGAAGGAGGAAGGGAAATGGGGACTCTCTTTGCTAACTGTGTGTTTACTTTTGCCTTGTCTGTGCTTCCCTGGCTGTTTTTTTTTTTTTTTTATTCTCCCTCTCTGTCTCTTTCTCTCTCTTTCTTTCTCTCTCTTTCGCTTCGTCATGTCAGATTGTTAGGATTGTTTGCGGGTTTCTGTTTCTCTGTTATTCCATCTTGCGTTGTGATTCATTTGCTTTGAGTTTTGGTTTGTATTCTTAAATGTTTCAGGATTATGCTAGGAATCTTTTCAAAGGTAGCAAATAATTAGTTTTTCTTTTTTTTTATGTAAGAAGAGGTCTGATAGTTAAGTTCTCATAGATTTTTTTTTTCCAATAATGGTGCAGAATCCTTGTTGATCTTTCAATAGAATCACGAAAGCACCGTTAAAAACCCGAGTACCTCCAATAAATTCTGCTGAATGGCCCAGAAACATTGAAGAATCCATTGAATCCCCGAAGGCTGTTGGACATGAAGCTCCATATTAGTAAAGATCACATTCCCTGAAGAACCGCGTCGGGTAGAAAAGTGCAGCCTTTATTTTTAGAAGCTCCTGAGAGTGATTTCTCCTTGCAGGTTCCTGTCTTATTTTGAAATGTTCAGCAAAATTAATGTTGTACGTATTCCTATCAGAACCCTTATATATGAGTAAGGTATAGGGTTATTTATCTACGTATTTCCGTCTTGTTTTGAAATGTTCTGTAAATTGATGTTGTATTCCTATTGAAAACTCTGTCTGTTAGTAAGACATCGGGTTATCTGTATATTATGGATGTTGTGGTATCTTACAAGTAAAGGCTTTGGTGGGAATGTAAGAGTCAGTTTAACAGTTTATTGAGAGGAAAGCACATAAATGGGCACATAAGAAAAACAGGGAACTGGGAGAGGGGTGCAAGGGAAGGAAATAACAGAAAATATGGTAAAGAAAAGAGTCACATCCCAAGACAAGACAGCAATACGGAAGCCAGTCAGCATAATTTTAGGTCCATATCCTGAAACACTTCTGGCCGCACCTCCACTACTTTCAAAGGCTCTAGTTAAAGTTGCACGGGTGTTTAAGGATGTTTCTATGGTTCTAGTCACCGATTAACAAGAGTTCTATATAATTAACAGGAGAAACACTCTTGATAACCCGGCTAATAATTTCTGTGGCCTTTGAAAATAGTACTGGTGAGAGAGCGAAGCGTTTCTGAATACGTGCCTTTATTTGTATTCTTTCATGTCTCCTCAGGGCTTCAGGGTGTTTGCGGGATGCCTGGACGCCAACGGGGAGGGCGCCGCGAGCCTGAAGCGCCATGGGTCCAATCGCCTGGTAGTGCTGCAGATGGACGTCACCAATCAGGAACAACTGGTGAAGGCAGCGCAGGAAGTGAAGAAGCAGCTGCCTGGTGAAGGTGAGGTTGTGCTCTGTTGCTTTAGTTTTTGTCATGTGGGAATAGAAAGTGCTTTGAGGCTTGTATGATATAAAAAGAAGACAAGTGCCTGTAAAAACTCAGCAAGGAACTGCACTGGCGCTTGAATATCATAAAAAAAAGAAAAAGAAAAAAAAAAAAAACGAGTGTGCCTGTAAAAACTCATTGGGGCTTGAATATCATAAAAAAAAAAAAAAGTTTGTCTGTAAAAACTTATCAGAAAATTGCACTGGGGCTCGAATACCATTAAAAAAAAAAAAAAAAAAAAAAACAGACTTGTGCCAATGAAAACTCATCATAACGTTATCCTGGTGTGACTGCGGCGGCGGCGGACAGAGGGGCTGTGGGGGCTGGTGAACAACGCGGGTCTCTGCACGCTGGGCCCCGTCGAGTGGCTCTCCCTCAAGAACTTCAAAAGGGATCCTGAGGTGAATGTGTTTGGGCTCATCTCAGCGACCAAGGCGTTCCTTCCTCTCATCAGGCGAGGCAAAGGTACGTGTGTGTGTGTGTGTGTGTGTGTGTGTGTGTGTGTGTGTGTGTGTGTGTGTGTGTGTGTGTGTGTGTGTGTGTGTGTGTGTGTGTGTGTCATGAATGGTGCAACAAATAGTGAAGAATAAGTACTGACTAAGAAAAACTGCAGAAATCAGTGAAAATTACCGAATCAGTGTGTTTACGAGTGTAATCAATGATGCAAACCCTTGTCTTGTGTGCAGGGCGAGTGGTGAGCGTGGCCAGCGTGGCGGGGCGGCTGAGCACTGGCTTCATGGCGGCCTACAGCACTTCCAAGTACGCCGTGGAGGGATTCAACGATGCCCTAAGGTAGGTGGTGATGGTAGTGGTGGTAGTGGTCCAGGCCTACCTATCATATTTTGAAACATTTCTGCTCCGCATTCACTTCATTCAAAGAGGCTCTGGTTGAAGTTACACTGGTTTGTAAGGGTGTTTTAACAGTTCTAGTGACATATTAACTAGATTTCTACATTATTGATAAGAGAAACACTCTTGAGAACAATAATCATCCCTGCGATATTTGAAAATTGTTGTGTTAAAAGAGCAAAGTGTTTCAGAGTCTGTGTCTGCTCATCATCATCATCATCATCAACATTTTTTTTCAGCACTCTCTATAATTCCATCACAAAGCAGAACCACTCCCAACCCTCTCCACTCCTGTCAATCTTCCTCACTCTGAAAAGGAAAAAACTTCTTATTTCATCTTTCCATCTCGCTCTATGTACACTCTGATTCTCTTACTATTTCAAGATTGCCATTCCCTCACTCTGAATGTCCATCTAGTATTTGTTCGGTGTTTGACTTATCCTATTCGAGTCTATTAAACGGATGCATATATTGTGAAGGCAATTGTTATAAGTTGTTAAAAGGAACGCAGTTAAACTTAATCGGTAATGACCATACATGTACTCGAGGTTCTTATATAGGGAGATTTCATAATAATCAAAGTTCTTGGGGTATATGAGTGTCGTGGGTGAATGGAAAGGGGAACTAATCTATATTCATGAGCCAAACTTTTTTTTTTTTGTGACGGGAACCTTAGTGGTCCTTTATTATTATAGTTTTTATTTTTTACTCTTCTTGTTGCTCTTCCCCAGTGCCGCTCCAACATTAAAAACAGTTGCTATTCGAATCTTGTTTCCCAGGAATGACTGCAAGATCACACGGTGCACTGAGTAACGCACGAGACTTGTTGATCCTGAGAGCTGACTGAGTGACGATGGTGTTAGACTTGCTTATTTGTTACATTTAATCAGACGTTGCTTTAATTCATTAGTGTGTCGGTTCAAGATTTTGCTCGTGTAATTTTATAAGTAACGGCAGGTTTAAAGATCACGGTGCGTATGCGTATGTGGGAGAAAGAGGACCGGTTTACGTGTGTGAGTGTGTCCGCAGCCGTGACTCAACTGGTTTACTTCAGACTATCGTAGCACTCGGTAGGTGACAAAACAAAGGTATTACATAAGGAGTAATACTGAGAAACAAACTATGACATTGGGCTTTCTGCTCCCAAAACTTATGAAAATGTCAAGTGTGGAGATTGGAAATGTTAATAAAGATTTAGTTTTGTCATAGCTCAAATTGTTTGTTATAGTTCATTTAAATCTACCAAGAACTTATCCCAACATATTTTTTTTTTCTTTTCATCTAGTTATCTTGTCAGAATTTACCTGAACTTGGTCGTTTTTTGCCGATTATACTAGATTTCATCCTGAAATGTTCCCTTTTTTTTCCCTCGAATTATCTTACCAAAATTTATCGCACCACATTCATTTTCTTCCTCTGATTATCTTCTTAGAATTTAATCCAACACACAAACTTTATCTCCTTTAATTGTTTTGTTACAATTTACCCCGACAGTGACTTTCTTCCCCCAATTATCTTCTCAGAATTTCTCCCAACATGCTGTTTCTACGTCTCATAAGGAAAAAACACCTACAACACCACCGCTGCAGTCATCGGTTACTTTCTAATGTCAATCTCTCTCCATTGCCAGGCTAGAAATGGAGCCCTTCGGTGTGAAAGTGTGCCTCATAGAACCAGGAAACTACGCCAATGGTAATGTCCGCCCTTCCTACCTTGCCAATTTTCAGCACTACCTTAAAGTAATTCTTTCACTGCTTTGGTCATCTTTTGTTAACATTCAGCGCACTCTTAGGATTTGTTTACGTTGACACACAAGGATAAGAGAGAATATGAAGCTGAGTGTGTCTTTTCTAAGCTACAAGACTGTTTGAGTGGCTGTTATACAACAATAAGTGTCTAAAACGTTACATGTGGTTATAGAGGAAAAAATATCTAGCAATTAAAAAAAAGCTAATGTTTCGTGAAATATTATGGCTTCAAAACACGAATTTAAGTTTCTTTTTCTGAAGCGTTTTGATGCCTTGTCTCAACTCATTTTTCAGGCTCTAGTCGATATTTTTGTGGTTTCCAAGGTTATTTTCACGATTCCAGTGATATTCTAACAAAGATTCTGCAGTATTAAGGGGAGGAAAATATCTTGAGATCCAACTAATAATCTCTGTGGCCTTTGAAAAGAGTCTTTAAGTTTTACTTATAAAAGGAACAGCGAAATGTAGTTTTTAAGGAACGAATGCTTTACACATGAACTACCACGTACTGACATACTGGCTTTTTGGCGCCGAGTCAATATAGAACTTTAAAAGAAGACTGGTTAAATCAAAGGATAGAGATGAAATATAGGTGTAAGTGTGTGTGCTTGACACATGAACTACCACGTGCAGACCCACTGCCTTCTTGAAGTTTCCCTTATGTTCTTATGTCCTTACTTTCATACGACTGCAGGAACCTCTCTCTTCGCTATGGACGACGTGGTGGACCGCGAGGTGGTGACCATGTGGAACAACCTGAGTGATGAGCTGAAGGCAGACTACGGCGAGGACTTCTGCAGAAAAGTGAAGGGATTCATGAAGAACTTCCGCAGAAAGGGGGTGAGTGAATGAGTGAGTGAAGACGTGTGTGTGTGTGTGTGTGTGTGTGTGTATAATGGGAGGAGATTTACTTATTTCGCATTCACTTCTGGACTTTCCCTTCATCATGTGTAACAGTCACACACACACACACACACACACACACACATGCTCCTCTCAGTTTTCTCCGCCTGATTTTTATCCACACTTGTCCTTTCTCTTTTCCATTCCAGTTCAGCAAGTGTTCTGGTCTTGCTCTGTATCTTGTGTGTCTGTCTATCTGCAGTACGTTCAGCATGTAAATCTGCGTGGAGATAATTTTCAGAGGTGTAAATATACGTGGTGATTTATATTTTAGAAAGCAACGATATTTTTTCAATGTTTTTTTTTTTTTCGCTTTGCTTCTTGTTTGCTTTCATTGCTCTACACGGATGTCTAGTTTTTGCTTTCTTTTTTTTCTTTTTTCTTCCGATTGTGGCACCAGTTTTCTTTGCACGAGTCTTTTCCTTTCATTCTTCTTCTCGATCATTGGTAACTAGTTTCCTTAAATTCATCCTGTTGTGTCTTGCCTTATCAGTAATCCTTAGGAACACAATAATAGTTATGAACAGTCGCATTTTTACACGTTTATCACGATACAGAGCCCCTTAAGCAATGATGCAGTGTTTCCAGGAATAAGACTGACATGACATTTACACACATTCTAAACTAAACTTGAAAGCACATCAGAGGAAGGATGAGAGAAATTTTAACATCTTATTGCTAGACAAAATATTCCCATAAGCACCAAGAAATTTTTATACACTTATTTCTTTTAGTGGTATAGTTTCACTCATCTGTCCTTTCCCAAAATGTTGAGTAGAAAAGGACACCAATCGGACAAGCCAGTTTAGTCTTTAAGTGTCTTCATTGTTCTTTCTTGAAATACTCAGAGTTGTAGGAAGGTGGAAAAAAAAACAAAATAATGGAAGGTTGTAGAGTATACTAATGAAGAAGATGAAAACACTGGATGTATAATGTTAATTTTTGCACTAGTATAAGTGGACAGAATAAAGGTGAGAGCACGTAGGGAGACTAAGCAGCGAGCCCACGGAAGGAGGGGAAAGTCTGCTGAGAACAAGTTTAGTGGAGCAATGGAGTTAAACGCGTTCATTGCCACAGGAAACAATTGCTTGTCAGTGAAAATATTACTGTGAAAACTTGCCTTCTCTTACAGCGTAACCGAAATGCACATGGAACTCACAACCTGAGAAGTTTTCCAGATGTTGCCAGTCAGTAAAAGCGATAAGACAAGCGAAGAGAGCAATTTTTTCTTAGTATTATGGGAGCTTGTCTACTTACCACATAATTTATAGGAAAAATGGATCAGCGAATAAAACCAGCTGTGCAGAAAACGGGACTGGCAAAACATTGTGGTCATTTCTTGGATACCGCAGCGCCATCCAATTTGCCAGAAAGAGGTCCATTAGTGGTGAAATTGTGAGGGAGCTGCGATGCGCCTCGTGGTGATGAGAGTGAAGTGTGCGTGATGAAGGGTCGTTTTATACAATCATTTGATCTCACATGATAGTTTTTTTTTTTCCTTCTTCTTCTTTTCTTTTTTCTTCTTCTTTTTTGTGTGTTGGTGCAGGTTATTCGTTGACTTTCTATCAGTGATGGAAAGTCTTGCTGGGAGCTTTTTCTTCCCACGTCAGATAAAAGCATGGCGCCATATGGCCCCATTGCTGCGCCGCGCACACGGGAAAGTAGATAGATAAGTGGACTAATGTGTACAAATCAAACTACTACTACTACTACTACTACTACTACTACTACTACTACTCTTGCTACTACTACTACTACTACTAACACTACTACTACTACTACTACTACTAGAATAGAAGAGGAAGCTCACGATAACTCACTTAACGGATACTATCTCTGGACTGATAATGTTCTTGTACTCTTTAGGAGAGGGACATCAACCCAGTGATCAACGCCTTCACCGAGGCCCTCACGCAGCAGCACCCCCAGGCCCGCTACTGCCCCATGACGCCCCTCACCCTGTTCGTCGCCCTGGTCAGCACTCACCTGCCGGAGTGGTGCTACGACGGCCTGCTGCAAATCCTCGCCTTCCTGCTGCTGAAGAAGGAGGACTTGTAAGCTTGTACATCTCTGCCAAAATGTGTGTTGCACGAATTCAAGACATCAACAGCTTATGATTATGCGATGGCAATGTTGACTCCTGAGCAACAGTCCCACCAAGAACACTGTAGTACCTTGTTTGTACTCTACGTGTGGCGAAGAACCTAAGTAATGCTGCCATCCTGAGAGAGAGAGAGGCGGAATACTTAAGCTGACAGAGCGACTGACTGACTTAAGTTTCCATCATGAATGACTGATCTCATCAAACCAACTGTTACGGTTGTTCCTTTCATCCATCCAGTAACATAATAAAGTTCATTTTGTTATGTATTTGAGTGCTTTTTGTTGTTGGCATTGTTGTTGTTGTTGTTATTATTATTATTGTTGTTGAGAATCCTCGACGAGATGAGTTAGAGCAGTGCAACCTGTGAGTGTGTCAAAGACGTGCTTTCTTTTCTAAGACTCGTATTCGGTAAAGGTAAAATATTCATCATATGTGTCCATGTTGACTTAACTGTTGCACTGTAACTTTCTATGAGGGAAAACTAGGGAGAGATGTTTTTTTAAAGACACATACGACTTAATCAATACACATGCGTACAACACACAAAGAAAGAAAATGTGGTCAGTAACACGTGCGTCCAACCTCAGGTGTATTTTATTCTTATCAATACAAAATACAAATATAACAAACTGAATACGAAAGGAACCTAAATGTACTATGCGTCCTTTAAATAGAAAAACATGATGTATTATCTTATATAGTTAAGCTATGGCAAAAGGAACCCTGAGACACCAACAAAGTGTGCTTCAGTCAAGGATGAGGTGGCGATGGGCGGCGGTGTGTGATGGCAGTGGTGGTTGTGGTGGTGGTGGTGGAGAGGAGGGTGAAGGTGCTGACACGAGGAGGGTGAAGGTGGTGACAGGAGGAGGATGAATGATTCAGGAAGGGTTACAGGCGCGTGATGTCATGGAAAGAAACGTTTGCTGCGGCAGGTACAGGAGGTCAAACATCCACTCCGGCAGGTGGATGGCAGCGGCAACCTTGAGGAAGTAGTAAGTGTCGACCACGCGGTAGCGAGCACGCGGAAACCTCTGCGTCAGTGCCTCAGTCAGAGCATCTAGCACGGGTGTCAGATCCTTCTCCTGTAGGGGAATACAACAATGGTTACCTAGGGAACTCACACCTGGCCATGACGACTGTCCTGCTTAACCACCTTCCACCGCCTCTTATCTTCAGTCCATCAGATCGTCACTCTCATAAGCAAACTGCCCAAGTCATTATTCGGTGGCTTTTGGATTTTCAATTTGACAGATTCTTCATCACGTGACGCACTTATGTCCAGGGTGCGAGTTGTATAAAATTCTCTTTGATTTTTCTTTTCCTAAAAGGCAGTTTGATAATGAAGGTCATGATATAAACTTTACTGATTACCATAAAGTAACTTTTGTGAAATTTGAACATTTTTATAGTAAGGAATGGGTTGAATTTAAAGATGAGCAGTAACGACTTAATTATATGCCTGTAAATATTCAAATAGATACGTGATACAGAGGAACATACGAAGAAAGAATAAACATCAGCATGCCTATTCGCCCTGACGAGGCTGCTCGCTATTAATTATACTACCTAATCTAAAGTAAAAGATGTACGATAATAAATCCAAAGGTTCCTCCCTCATAGACACTCAACGAATATTCATAGAATGATACACAGATGAATAAATAAATGGTTAGATTCATAAAACTTGAAAAGAAAAATGGTAGGTATCTGAACCTCACAAATTTCTTAGATATCCACTTTATTAAGTCGTCTGTGGCCTGACCTGCTACACTTGCTGACAGACAAGACGTAGTTCGTAACGTTACCTGACTTTGCGTCGGCTCATCACCTCTCGCTATCTCCATATGAAACCAGCTCGTTATATTTGCTGCTCTGCTACATTCTCTAAATTCGACTAAGAGGGGTCTCTCTCTCTCTCTCTCTCTCTCTCTCTCTCTCTCTCTCTCTCTCTCTCTCTCTCTCTCTCTCTCTCTCTCTCAAAGTCATTACGTGAAGACCAACAGACGATAGGGAGCGGGGCTGACCTCTGGCAGTGAGTGACGCAAGCTATCAGTGTGCGGCGACAGCCAAGGAAAACAGGATGTGTGTAAAGCTTCCTTGGCGGCAGCTGTAGTGAACTGGTGATATTTGTTAGTACCTTATATCAACGAGTGCATGGAATCAGGAAACACTGGACATTTCCTTGGCTGCTTCCTCTTGTCTCCTAAACATGGTTCCATCAATATATTTGCGCGTCAAGTGGTGCTCGGGTAAGGAAACACACCACCCGGGACGTGTGCTTGGCTCGTGCTGCGTTCGAATCCCTCGCTGCGAATTAAGGAAGCTTCATCGCTGGCGCCTCAAGGTAGGAATTTTCATATTTGTTCCAGCTCGCCATGCCAACACTACTTCACCACTATCTCGTCCTTCCTCGTGTTATGGTGTGGGATCATCAGAATTATGTGTGTGTTTGAAATGTCGGAGAAAAGCAATACGTGAGAGGAAAAAAAGAGAAAATAGGAGAAAAAATAATTGAATAAGCACCAAGAAAAATATGACAAGAAAAACATGCACAAAAAAAAATAAAAAAAAAAAATATATATATATATATATATATATATATATATATATATATATATATATATATATATATATATATATATATATATATATATATATATATATATATATATATATATATATATATATATATATATATATATATATATATATATATATATATATATATATATATATATATATATATATATATAAGGGAAAAAATGACATCCTTCAAAGTAAAAGTCAATGGTACAATTTGTAAATTTCTTAGAATGCTGAAAGCCTATCCAAATCATTCCCACACCAATCAAACATAATCTAATCGATGCCACAAGTAGCTATATATATATATATATATATATATATATATATATATATATATATATATATATATATATATATATATATATATATATATATATATATATATATATATATATATATATATATATATATATATATATATATATATATATATATATATATATATATATATATATATATATATATATATATATATATATATATATATATATATATATATATATATGTATATATATATATATATATTTTTTTTTTTTTTTTTTTTTTTTCTTTTGTGTCGTTTTCTCCTATTTCAAAATTTGTGACGTTTGCCGGTGACATTTTATTTTATTTTATTTTATTTTATTTATTTATTTGTTTATTTATGTATTTATTTATTTATTTTTTTTGTCATTTATTCCTGTGTTACATTTGTTATTTTTATTCTTCGAGTACAATTTGTGGCACTGACAGTGAAAGTGGCCGTGTGTCAGAAGCTGCCATCGTGGAAGGTGGTGGGGGCTAAAAGGCTGAAAAATGAGCGATGCCTCCAGAACAAACTCAGAATCGAGGACCACGAGCGGCAGCACCAGAATCTGCGGGAGTGTTTACATTAAGTAGAGATGTGGGATAAAGTATACAAAAGTTACTTGTCAAGTAGATGATTAAGAAAGAAGAAAAGATAAAAGAGACATGAATGCCTGGTGTGGTGCCGCCATTATACACCACTATCCCTCGCCTCCCCAATGTCGCCTCCCTTACCGCACTGTGAATGGTGCCACGCGTCGGGCTGTCCGTCTCTGTGAGTGGCTGGAACACATCTTGGGAAGGGCGTCAACACGCGGCCCTGGAACCACACACACGCGCGGCCACACGCATCACCATCGCCATCATCAGTGTGTGGGGGAAGACTCGTGGTGCACGGGCGTCACCATCGCCAGCGTGGCCATCGTCACAATCGCTCCCGTCGCCGCAATCACAATCGATCGTGGCCGGTGATACGATTGTGATTGCAGCGACGGGAGCGATTGTGACGATGGCCGCGCTGGCGATGGTGACGCCCGTGCACCACGAGTCTGCACCCACGCACTGAGGATGCTGATGGTAATTCCGTGTGGCCGTGTGTGTGTGTGGTTCCAGGGCCGCGTGTTGACGCCCTTCTCAAGATGTGTTACAGCCACTCACAGAGACGGACAGCCCGACGCGTGGCATCATTCACAGTGCCGTAAGGGAGTGCGGCATTGAGCACGCGGAGGGATCAAGGAGTGCCTCGGTGGTGTGTGCGGCACTTGGCATTCATTCTGGCGACAGTGATGGCCACACTCACTGCAGCGTACAGGCACAGGTACATTGGCCATGTGGAGGGCGTCCTGTCGCCATTATTCTGTGAGGGGCGGGCCTCTGCTGGTGAGTCTTCAGCTTTAGTGTCCCCTTCGGCGGTGTTATCAGGGTCATTATCCTGTGAGGGGCGAGCCTCTGCTGGTGCGTCTTCAGCCTCAGTGTCCCCTTCGGCAGTGTCATCAGGGTCATTATCCTGTGAGGGGCGGGCCTCTTCTGGTGTGTCTTCAGCCTCAGTGTCCCCTTCGGTAGTGTCATCTGGGTAATTATCCTGTGAGGGGCGGGCCTCTGCTGGTGCGTCTTCAGCCTCAGTGTCCCCTACGGCGGTATCATCAAAGTCATTATCCTGTGAGGGCCGGGCCTCTTCTGGTGTGTCTTCAGCCTCAGTGCCCCCTTCTGCTGTGTCATCAGGGTCATTATCCTGTGAGAGGCGGGCCTTTGCTGGTGCGTCTTCAGCCTCAGTGTCCCCTTCGGCGGTATCATCTGTGTCATTATCCTGTGAGGGGCGGGCCTCTGCTGGTGCGTCTTCAGCCTCAGTGTCCCCTTCGGCGGTATCATCTGTGTCATTATCCTGTGAGGGGCGGGCCTCTGCTGGTGCGTCTTCAGCCTCAGTGTCCCCTTTGGTGTTGTCACTTGGGCCATTATCCTCTGGGAGTGCCTCTGTTTCTGTGGCCACGGTTGTGCTGATTCCAGAGTCAGGCTGGTCGTCTGTGTGGTCATCGTGACTTTGGGTATCTACGGCAGACAAGCTTGCGGGACCGACGTCTTGCGGAGTGTCATTATACTGTTCCTGCGTCGTCTTGGATGTCCCCATTGCAGTAAAGAGGGAGGAGAGGGAGCGTCGCCACCAGCTGAGCCTTCCGTTCTCTCCATTCCTGGTGGGCGCGAATCATCTCCGTTGCGGCGTCAATCTCCTGAGTGAGGGTGCGGAGATTGGCCGCTTCCTCCAGCGTGGCTTGTATCTTGGGAGCCTCTGTCTGTACTCGCTGGAGTAGGACACGGTCAATGGCCGCCTGTTTTTCCTGGGCCTTCTGGAGCTGCAGCTTTGTGCTCCGTAAGCGGCCCTCCAGGACGGCCTTCTGTTCTCTCTGTAACTTGGCGTTTTCGTGGGCTTTGCGCTCTGCAGCATCGCGCCTCTTCTTGGTGGCCTTTGTGAGGGCACAAAGGTCCCTGTTGCTTCTTTGGGCAATGGCCTGCAGCGTCTGTACCGTCAAGGACACGTCTAGGAGTCTGTTTTGGTCCTTGACGGTTGACTCCTGCAGCGCCCAAGTCTGGCGCTCGTGGTCCTTGCTGCTGAGAAAGGTCTGGAGGCGCTGGAGGCGCTGCTTATACTCCAGCCTCTTGGACTGGAGCACCTCCCACGAGGGCAGCTCGTGACACTCGGCAACCTTCAGTGCCAGGCCCACGAAGAACACCAGAGCGATTTCCAGCTTCATTATTTTGAACAGAATAATTTTTATGTAAAGTGTACCGAGTTAAGGTATTCGCTGGAAGGTACGAATTCCAAGAAAAGGGGATGGGACAAAAATGGGAAGGAATGAGGTTATGTGCAGGGAAGAGAAGGGAGGAAAAGGAGTATGTTAAAGTGGTGATGAGGGGAGGAAGATGGGGATGGTGAAGAGAGGGAGAGTTAGAGAGAAAGTTCTTTGAAGATTTGAAAGGTTTACTTATTTTCTTATTTAAATCTCTCTCTCTCTCTCTCTCTCTCTCTCTCTCTCTCTCTCTCTCTCTCTCTCTCTCTCTCTCTCTCTCTCTCTCTCTCTCTCTCTCTCTCTCTCTCTCTCTCTCTCTCTCTCTCTCTCTCTCTCTCTTTATCTATCCATCTATCTGTATCTATCTATCTATCTATCTATCTGTCTATCTCTTTCTTATCTGATTTCGTCTAATAGCTGCAGAAAGAAGCCATTTTTTCCATTTTCTGATGTCAGTGACCAAGAAATTTTGTCTGTCAGCATTGCACATCAGTAGGATTTCCATTCAGTCCGGCCGTTAGTTTCTCCGGCTCTCTGTTACTCCGGCCTCCTACCCATGTCACCCCGGCCTACCACGCTCGTCATCCCGGGCTACCACATTGGTCACCCCTGCCTACCACGCTGATCACCCCTGCCTACCACGCTGGTCACTCAGGTCCACAGAATATTATGAAATTATGTTGGTGAAAAAGCGACACCACTTACTCCACGATGCTGCCAGTCACGTCACCATTAATTTAGAGTGTCAGTAAGAAACATGTGGGGTCCAAGTAAAGAGAAAAATAAGTACTAAAATAGTTCAGGTTTTTTATATGAAAATATGCGTCCGAGCAAAAAAGAAAAAAAAAGATTACTAAAATAACTAAAAATGATACACGATATACAAAAAAGATCTAAAAAAAGTACGTATAATTAATTTTCTGCAGTAATTAAATATTATAACAGTAGAAGGCGTTCATTATGTACGTATATAAAACTTCCTCATTAATGCAATAATTTTACCTTATTTTAACCCAATCAGTATCACAGCATCAATTTCATCATACTTCAGATACCATTAGAGTATTTTATAAGGTCTCGCATGATATATATTACCATTAAGACGCTGAAAATCACCTTTAATTATTTACCTGATATAATTACACAGAGATATACCAAATCCTAGCAAAATATATTAAGTACTGAAATTAGCCGTAGCAATTAACGTATCCTGAGGACTCCAAGTCAAAACAGTCTCCAGCAACTCACCCCTCCTTGCGCAGACTCCCGCTGTAGTCTCATGATGCGGTCGAAGTGATGCTTGCCGTAGTCAGACCTCACTACCTCTGGCATGGAGGCCCACATCTCCAAGGCCTGGTTCTCCACGCCCTCCGCCGTCACCAGTTGGGTCGCTGCACATAAAGATGGCAGTGTTTAAATATTAGTAGCTGTATATATCATGACAAAGAACAGAGTTTTAAAAGTCTTGTTATGATAGAATGTTCGTGTCTGTTTGTCTGCTTGTGTGTGTCTGGCTAGTATTCGCGGACGCTTTGGATTCTCCTAAGGTCTATATCAAAGGTCCTATAGATGATGAGAGAGAGAGAGAGAGAGAGAGAGAGAGAGAGAGAGAGAGAGAGATGAACAAAACTTGTAGCACTGGATCATTGTTAAGTGAATCCGTTAGCATAAAACACTGTATACTCACCAGCATTGAAGTTACTCGGCTCCACAGCACAGACAGCCACGCCCCACTGCCTCATCTCCTGCCTGTCGGATCACGGTGCGACGTAACAGAGAAAGGGACGGAAAAGGAAACAATTAGTGAATGAAACAATGAAGCAATTTAACTTTGCTTCTTCGTGTCCCCAATTCGCCTAGTAAATAATAGATATAGGATGTTAGCCACTAAGTAGTGATTTTGTAATATGGAGAAAGTGGAAAGTTAATAGTTCTTCCCTCCTGTGTGTGTGTGTGTGTGTGTGTGTGTGTGTTAGTGTTAGTGTTCCGGTACGTGTGTCCTCCCCTACCTGAGACAGTCGCTGAGTCCCTCCACGGCGTACTTGGTGATGGTGTAAGGAGACATGATGCCTGTACCAATCACCCCCGACACGCTGGACATGTTCACCACCCGACCTGTGGAGAAGATGTGTAGAGAGGACGTGGGAAAGAATTTTTTGAGGTGATGGATGGCAAAGGTGAAGTGAGGGAAGTGACTTAGTAGGTCGAGAAGAGTTGACAAGGAATACCTGAACGTGAATGCAGCTGATTTCTCGAATTGGTCTTTTTAGATGTTGTTATTAGAAACGTCGACTGGGTTGGATGCAAGATGGAAGTGAGAGAAGTCAGTTAATAAGTCCAGAAGAGGTAAAGAAATAGAGGAATAAAGAAAATGGACTAATAATATGCTTGTCCTCCTTCAAGTTCTGAATTAGTTAGTGGAATACTAAAAAGAAGGACGCTGAGGTGGAGGCAAATATTAACAGATAGTCAGTTCGGTACGTCTAAAAGAGATAGCGAGAAATGAACACAGAAACAAAGCGATTTCTTCTTTTTTTTTTTCTGAGCTCAGAGTTGACCGTGGAAAAATTAAACTCGTGTAATATTAGTGCCCATGTTCCTAAACACTTCGGCATCTTATATTTAGTTTATTTTAATATGTCTTAGGTGGTGGCCTTTAAAACAGTCCTCCTGAGAGTCCAAAGCGTTTCCAAATGTGGGAACCGAAAACAAAGCTGGAAGCACCTCACCTCTGGCCCGACGGATGAGTGGCAGGAAGGCTTTGGTCGCCGCTAACACGCCCAGCACGTTGACATCAATGATCTTCTTGTAGGTTTGTAGCGGCACCCACTCCACGTAGCCCCGCGCCATGATCGCAGCGTTGTTGACAAGCCCCCACAACACCTCTGAGGAAGACACACACTTTTTATCTTTGTCTGTCTTTCCTTTTCCACTCAGTGTATCTCATCCTTCACACCTTCTGCTATTCTTTTCACTAGCTTTACTATCCAAACATCCATCCATCCATCCTCTGAGGGAAGGCCAATAGTGTTATCTTTTGTTTTGTTTTTTTCATTTTTTGTCATTTCTTTCTATGTGAGCAGAGCACCTTAAGTTCTTTTCGGAACGGTTAATTTAGACGTTCCTTATTCTGCACTTACCTCCTTCCGGCAGCTGCAGCTTCACCTCCTGCACTGCCGCGATAAGCTGCTCTTGCTTGGTGACGTCCATGGGTAAGACAATGAGTCTGTCCGAATGTTGCTCCCTCAGCCTCGCCGCGCCCTCTCCGGCGTCATTTAAACACCCCGCAAAGACCCGGAAGCCCTGACGAGGAAGGAAAATTAGCGTTGGACTGACGACAATATTTTGAAACACTTCCGTGCAGCCTCCATTACATTTACTATTTACAGTTTCATGTTTACAGTTTTAGTGACAGATTAACAAGATTTCTGCGTTATTAAAACGAAAAACATTCTTGAGAATCCGGCTGATCATTTCTGTGGCCTTTGAAAATAGTCATAGTGAGAGAGCTGAGCGTATCTGAATATCTTCCTGTGAGTTACGTATAAGCTAATCGGCACTTGAATGTAAACAAGCGGCCTCCCAACACACGCCGGCTTTAACGGAAAGATAATTGTTATGCAGTAAAGAATGTGCTGGTCGTTATGATAAGTTCCGCCGCTCGTGATGCCTTTATTAAGTACTTTGTCAATGAACACCAAGCCTTATTTACCTGCTGATGGAGGTGGAGGGCAAGGGCGTGACCGATACCATGATCGCATCCCGTCACCACCACTGCTTTGCCTGCCGCCGACACCTGCAACGAGACCTGAGAAGTGAGTGTGTTCCGGCACGCCCTCACCACTAGCTTAAGAGAAGCAAACAGTTCAGGTCAAGTCAAGAAGCATCCAAGCTAATTTCTTAATGGGAACAAGAAGCATCGAGTCATTTGTGCATTAAGACATCTCAGCCAGGCACCGCTAGGCAAACCAAACACTTCGCTCACCTTAATGCAGGACAGCTGGAGGGCGGCGGCGGCGGAGAGCAGCCAGCAGCCGATGAATACCCAGCTACAGAAGGAGAAGCCCAGACCTTGCAGCAGCAGCGCCACACCCCCACTCACGCCGCCCCACAGAATCACCTCTCCCGTCTTGTCGAAGTTCCACCCCATCCTTGCCCTGATAAGTATGATCAAATCGTTACTCTAAATCTTAAGGTCCTTTATCCCTATAGCCCGTATCCTGAAACACTTCTGCGTGCACCTCCATTACTTTCAAAATCCTATAGCTGAAGTTATATGGTTTTAAGTCCTTAGGCTTGTTTCTGCCGCCATTCCGCTAAGTCAGCGGCGAGGAGGAAAGATTTAAGAGGTGGCTCCCAAAACGAGGTTAGTTTGATATAATATCTATTTTCAGAACACCATGGGTCAGTGAGGGGTAGGGACAGACGCAGGCGGTGTAGTGAATGTGGCGGCGCGTTTCAAATGTAAACAGTAATGGGTCAGAGGTCATCTTCGGTCGAGGACTGTCTGCGGCCTCTGTTGTATAATATACTAAATTTCATGTACGCCAAAAGACATACTGACGCTAAAAATGTCTACCTTCCTAAGACTTAAATGTATACCAAGCATTTTAAAAGGTCAAGCTGAAAGCTGATTTGTTGTAAGATGTTAAATAAATAAGGCTTTGTTTTCAAGTAAATAAACCATGGTTATGTTTTCATGTCTCCTAAATTTTTGCAGTAGGTGCTGACACTTTGACGAAGAGCACCTTGCACGAACGTAATAATCAGATAATTAAGGGCTGTGTTCAGGCCAGTGGCGCAGTACAGTGGCGCCACGTAGAGACAGAGCTTGGAAAGTCCCCCTTTTACGAGTTCTCTCTCTCTCTCTCTCTCTCTCTCTCTCTCTCTCTCTCTCTCTCTCTCTCTCTCTCTCTCTGTTTCCTATTTGTTTATTTATTTATTTATGTTTGCTTGTGTGTGTGTGTGTGTGTGTGTGTGTGTGTGTGTGTGTGTGTGTGTGTGTGTGTGTGTGTGTGTACAGGAGCTGCCAATGTCCTCCACTCGTAAAGAAGAAAAAAATGTAGATACAACATGAAATTCAAAAAAAGTTTTGGTGAGCTGCCATCCACTGTGCTCCACCGTGACGCAAGCAAGTACCTACATGTTCGCACCTCAGTATGACGAGAGGCCAGCCAGGAGTAGGAAATGTGAAGGGTTCTTGTATCAGGATATCCGGTATTTTGTAACACCAACATGACTGATGGAGTTGATGATTCAAACTCCCTAAGTACATCGTTATAATTGCCTTGACGGAGTAACGATTTGTTTGTTTATAATGCTGCGTAATCCAGTAGGCCTGGCCGGGCGCCACGCAGCTGGAGAAATATGAATTACGCAACGTAAGGGAGGCGTGATAGGAATGAGAGGAAAGGACTGTATTTCTATTCTTACAATGAGATAAAACAAGGTCTTAGGAAGAAAATTTTGGTGTGATATTTAGATACTGTAGACAGATAAATGATATAGAATGGGACAGTAAATAGATTAATTAACATACAGACAAACAGACAGATAGGCAGATAGGTAGGTAGAAAGATAGATAAACAGACGTTTGAGGTGTTTTGATACGTTTTACGGCAACACAGTGATAAAATATTGTTTTAAAGGAAGCGTTTTTCATTTAGAGGCAATCGGTGGAGACAGGCTCATCTATTTCCACCCTCACCGTCTCGGAAGCTTTATGCACGTCAGCCCAGCCATAAACACACCCAACTGTTTTTCCCTCTCGATGACATACGGGACCCACAGAGTTTATCATCAAATGAAACCGAGAAGATTGTACCTTGTGTATCGTCCTCTGTTCAGTCTCCCGCCTATGGCAAGGCGGTACACTACACAGATGTCCAGTGTTGAGAGTGTCCATGCGTCTGTGTAAAACAAGCATGGTTGGTGTGCAGTGTTAATCTCCAGCATTCCATTGAACATAAAACAAGATGGCTTCAGTAAATTAAGTCAAATTATTTCTTTTAATCCCCTGCGCTTGTTAACAAAAGAACTGAGTCTGTCTGTCCTAAACTGCCTGTCTTTCCAACAATGTAAGTGGCAGCCAAGATTAATTATTTTTGCAAGTGTATTTAAGGCAAAAAAGAAAATATTAAGGTTTCTCATCCATTCTTGTTTTGTAGGAATGTCACTCCGATTTGAGTCGTATTTTTGTCCCTTAACTTTCACTGTAAACTGGTGCGCATTCTCTGTAAACGACGCCATATGATCCGATTGCTGCTCCGCCAAAACACAAGCAACAAACCTGCTATTTTCCTGTAAAATCTACTTATGGATAATGAGATAACACTCTAAAGAACACACTGCTGTCGCCTTGTTTGCTGTGGCTTCTAATACTTTGTAGAATGGTCTGGTGCGCGTTTAGAGTATGATCTCCCAAGACACCAGTGACAACAAAAGCAGTGATCGAGTAATTATACATTTGTTCAATTAAAATCATGTACGGTATTTTAATTGTAAGGTGTTATATTATCATTAGCAATCAAAAGGTTAACTTGTATCATTCGTTGTAATCACCTACAGTAGTACCTTCCTTGATAATACATTACATCATATCAGCTTATGAGGTTTTTGATAACAGTGTAGCATTTAAACAGGCTCAGAAGACAAAATTATTACTAGTCTTAACTACTAAATATGCCGTGCCGTGCCATAATATAATAAATCATGTAGGATTGTAAGTTTTGTGCAAGTTTGGTGGACCGATTTGTAGTGGTGGTTGAATGTGGCGAGGTGTGTACAGTGCCAAGTAACTCCCGTAGAGTGTGTACAGTCTGGCAAGGCAGGTTAGGTAAGCCAAGTCAATAAGCCCAGGTAAGGCAAACCCGGTGATTGAGATGCCTGTGCTTCGTGGCTGCCTCCGTCTATCTTTCTCTCTGTCTGTCTATCTATCTGGCGTTCTTTTTATCTCTTTGCCCGACCACCATCTCTACTTATTAATTTCCTATCCTATACTATCCTATTCTTTCCCATCTATCTATCTACCTACCTAATGGTGTAGGAAAAAGCTGAGCTGGTGTTTGGTTATCTCTGGTTCACATGCACCTCTCCAGGAAGTCACTTCATCAGTAACCGTACAAATATAACTGATGATTTTATACATCTGGCATTAATTAGGAAAATAACAAGTGTCGAGCAGAAATGTGTTAAGTGGCAATTATTATGTTATTTATAGTGCCTAATAAGATCCCATAACCGTTTAATATTTTAGGCGGGTTGTTAACGTCTGGAACTTTTCCTCACCAGTGTCGTCGATAGCATAACAATTCCAGCTTTCAAGGACAGGTCAGACAAGCACTGACTCTCACCCACAACTAAGATACATTATCATACTTCAATTCAAATAGCTCCAGATTATTTCTATTAGATGTCGCTGTTTCTTGACGTTGTTACTGATAATTTGACAACACTTGTTTTGCATGTTTAGTTCTTGCAGTATTAATAGTACTTATCTCATTACTATAAAAAAAAAAAAAGTATATAAAAAACTTGCTATTAGTAATAATCTGACACTACTTGTTTTGTCCGGGTTGTTTTTGTGGTAGTGATAGTCCTCGTATCATTCTCATAGAAAATTCAATGCAGGTTTTATAAGCTGCATCATGTTTCTTCCTTCCCTGCCAAGCAACACGAGGAAGGAGCGGTGCAAGGGGAAGAGAGGAAGAGCCTTTACCTTCCTGCATTTCCTTAGAGCAGACAGCGTAGCTTATCGTATTTTTTTTTTTCTATTGTTGCATGTTCATTCTTTTCTTTCCTTTTTACTAACGCACTCTCGATAAATACTATGTGATGTATGCGGGTAACACACACACACACACACACACACACACACACACACACACACACACATTAGAGGTGGTCCGAATGTGTATTTTTCAGTATTTGCGAATGCGAAAGCGAATTTTTTGTTTGAACAGGCAATACGATAGTTAGGATGCTTAAGCCTTAAGCAAAGGCTGCCTGTGTGCCTGCAGTCTGCATGCGTGCAGTGCTGGTGTGCAACTGTATATGTGTTCAGGTTTGTGAGCAACTGGTAACTGTCTACAGTCTAGGTGGCGTCTAGAAGTCTGCTGTAAGTTTGGCAGAAGGCTGGGATTAACCTAGCCTATAACTTTTTTTCACACTTTTGGATGTTAGCGGGTGACCATAACGCTGAAAGGGTTAGTACGCAGTTCATTCGTCTTGATATTGTCTTATTCATCTCCATTTGATTTATAGACATTGTATTCACTCTACCTTAAGTCATCACTATCTAGAGCAACTGTGCATACTTTAGCTAGACCTTTCTGTACTTGACTATCTTCTGTTCACTAAATTCCCATAATTTCTCTGCTAATACCAGTCGTCTTTAGTTATTTTGGCCAAACGTTTAATTTTGCCGTGACCTGGCTCAAATAGAGAGAGAGAGAGAGAGAGAGAGAGAGAGAGAGAGAGAGAGAGAGAGAGAGAGAGAGAGAGAGAGAGATTATTTCTGAGTGGCTGGAACACGTGTATGGAATTCATAATTTCTCCTGATACTCGCAAAGCAGGAAGGAATGACGACCCTCGCAATTCTCTCTCTCTCTCTCTCTCTCTCTCTCTCTCTCTCTCTCTCTCTCTCTCTCTCTCTCTCTCTCATACAATAGGATTTGCGAACAGAAAATGATTACGTAGATAAAATTTATACTACTACTTCTACTACTACTGCTACTACTACTACTACTAGTACTACTACTACTAATAATAATGATAATAATAATAATAATAATAATAATAATAATAATAATAATAATAATAATAATAATAATAATAATAATAATGATAGTAGTAGTAGTAGTTGTAGTAGTAGTAGTAGTAGTAGTAGCTGTAGTAGTGATAATAATAATAATAATAATAATAATAATAATAATAATAATAATAATAATAATAATAATAATGATAATAACCACAATAAATGCACACTAATCAGGTTCACTTAAGCATCACGGGCTCACTAATAAACTTTTGTTATCTATTCACTCTATATTTACTCGTTTATCTACTCATATATGTTTATTTCATCTATATATTGTTTTATTTCATCTCTTATCTCTACAGCAAGAACATCAATTCGTTCCAGTAAATAAATGCACATCCTCGACCACAATGATATCAAAACAAGAACGTAACTGTTTTCTCCATCACTCGTCATGCAGCGCAGTAAACGCCGAGGCATTAATGAAAACACCATAACTTCCCTGTGCTCGTGTTCTGCCACCTGATACACACGCACCGGGGACCGCATTCTTCAACCTTGCTTCGTCTTATCTCCTCTGATGGAAGTTACTGGAGTTTTCAAGGATGTATTCGTGATTTTAGAGATAGTTTGCGGCGTCTTACCTCGACCATTTTTTTAACAGGTTTTGGTTTAGTGTAAGTTCTTCAAGTTTTGATGGGTGTATTCGTGATTCTAGCGATATTTAACAGAGATTTCTTCATCGTCTAAGGCAGAAACACTCATGAGAACCTGGTTGATAATATAATCTCTGTCCTTTGAAGGTAGTCCGTATGAGAATTCAATGCGTTTCAAAAGAAGAGGCCAATTATCACTACACTATTCGAAGTACGTGCTGACATTCTCTCTCTCTCTCTCTCTCTCTCTCTCTCTCTCTCTCTTCTATTACCTCGTAGTGGCCGGTGTTGCTCCTCTCGAAGGCACCCACCAACACAGACTGAAGGCTCGGAGCAGAGCGAAGCCTTACCACCAGTCCACACACGCCAGCAGCCCTAGACGTGCACTAAACTCTCTGCCAACCCCAACCGGACCCGCGCTGCCACGACACGACGCAAGTATAAGCGTTTTAAGAGGCGTCATGGGAACGTATACATGTTTTTCCAAGCCCCACCTTTGAACTTCCAGTCTCCACCCACGTCCAAATAGGAACTTTGAAGTGCACTGTTGATCCCTCGGAGTGGTTGTCTTGGTGGGGAGTTAAGTAGAGGTGGAGGCAGTGTCTTAAGAATATTATTTACAGCATAGATAAACTAACAATACCGGAGATGATATATATAAGGAAATGGGTCTCTCTCTCTCTCTCTCTCTCTCTCTCTCTCTCTCTCTCTCTCTCTCTCTCTCTCTCTCTCTCTCTCTCTCTCTCTCTCTCTGGGAACTTTTCTTCGTTCTTTACCACGCTATAGGAAAGGTCAGCAAATGTGTTAAGTTACCCGTTCAAAGTTTGCTCACGTTTGTGTATATATGCGTAAGAAAAGTATATATATTTTTTTCCTTTCTTCACACAAACTACTATTTTTTTTTTTTTATCACAGATATTGCTATTTCTCAATTACAGTTCTTTACATTATAAGTTTCTCTTTCTAGGAAAAGAAACGTAGTTAAAATTTGTTAATAACTATGGGAGGAGATGCAGTTTGAATATGTAGCGAAGATAATTTTGAGGTACGAAAAACTGGAACAAAATTTTCACGCTTTTCATCACAATTTTTTATTTATTTTTTTCTTTCAACATTTGATTCTCGGAAATACACTAAACAACTCTATGGTTATACATTTTTCCTTCAGGCACTATAAAATTTTGGCGAATTTTTCATAATACATATTTAGTCTATTTATCTGTCTATCTATTAATCTATCTATTTATCTATCTATCTATTTTTGCACTTTCAATCAGGTACCTCCTTACATTTTGAAGACAAAGGTTATACATACGGAAATACAGTAGTAGAGGAGTAGAGGCAATGATAATAATAATAGTAGTTGCATTAAAAGTTATAACAGTAGTAGTGGTAGTAGTAGTAGTGATAGTAGTAGTAGTAGTAGTAGTAGTTGTTGTTGTTGTTGTTGTTGTATCCTGCAATTTTCAAAATACACCATGTATTACTTCGGTGCGTCCTTCATACAAGCCAGATGAACTAGAATAACACCGACATATCCGGAACCTTTCGTTAACAAACTACAAGAATCCAGCGCGTCATTGTGTTACTCCGTCATAAATATTAATGATGAGGAGCTTCCTACCTCCACCTGTTTGCTTGTCCGTCTGTCTGCCTGCCCGTCTGTCTGTCTGTCCGTCTCGTTCCTCTTAGGCTGTGTGGTCTGAAGCTTTACGAAAGGATTGAACAGGAAGAACCGTGTAGTGTGTGGCGAATGCGTTGTGTGTGTGTGTGTGTGTGTGTGTGTGTGTACGTAGTTCCGGTGGAGGATGTGTGGCGGGTGTGTGCAGGGTGTGTGGATGCATGGCTGTGTGGAAGGTGGGTGGATGTGTGGTTGTGTTGGTTATGTGCGAGGAAGTGGGTTGGTTTGTAGAGTACGTGGATGAGCGGTGTGTGGATAGATGAATGATGTGGATGTGTTAATAAGGAAGCATGACGTGTTCATTCCAAAGGACACAACTAATGTATTCAGCCAATGAAAAAAAAAAAGGAAAGAAAGGAAAAAAGAAAACTTCACACGATAAGTTGAGGTGTGGCTTGCCTTGATGAAGTAATATAACGTAGTTGCACTCGAGTAATAAACCTGTCAGCCTCTTTGCTCAGCGTTCCTAATACATCACATCTAAGTCACAGTTGTCGTGTGTGTATGAGACGACTGTCCAAGATCACACATTCCTTCCACCCATTCTGTACTAAAGACAATTTCTAGACTTCATATCACACTTGTTGTTGTGGTGAATGGGTGACTAGAATAAGTTTTAGTCCTTGATAAGGGAAAGTATCATAAAATTCTCTAGTGGTATCTGGGATAAAACATAATTGATCCCGTGATGCTGAAGGAATTAACACTACACGTTTCCATGCATACACAGGATTCACATCTCAAGGTTTATACTTGAAATATCTTTGGAGTACCATCCTCATGAAGTAGCAGCTCATTACATGCCAGTGATTCAGCCAGCACGTCTTATCGATGTGACGAACGAGAAATTTTGGGTCTCCGATTTGTGCAAGAAAGCTAATCGAGTTTGTAGCTTTTCTAAACACCGCATGCAGTCTTTTTTTTTTTATCTTTTTAAATGATTATTTATTAATTAATTTATTTATTTTCATCATAACGCCAGAGAAATTACTATCCGGAGCACAGTGTCATCACGTGATGCCTGCCATGACGCATCAGTGCCGCGCCTGTTTCCGGCACGCTGGGAGGATTACATTCCATTCCATCATAATGATTTTGGCTTCCTGTGTCATAATTTGCTGCCTTGAGGAGGGACAACGCATCAAGCGACACCTGGAACCAGCCACTTGTGTCAGCCCGCATCCTGCCGAGCTGCCTCAGACACAACCAGTTATCTATTTTAAGCAGCTCTTTACCATGCCGAGCTACTGCATTGTGAGGTGACTGTGCACAACATTTGGTCACTATACAAGCCAGTCACAGCACAGAAATATGTTTGCCTGTTGTCTTGTGTTGCCTTAAGACGTATATCTAAACTCTTTTCTATTAACGCATGAAATTTTATACGTATGAGCTTGCATTTTAATTTTCTTCCCCTTTGTTTTGCCATTGTGCCGTTGTATGCTTCACGTTACCGGCATCATTCTATCACAGCCTTATTTAGTGACAACAAATGGGAGAAGCAGGTGTCCGTTGCTATGACCAAGATTCAGAACTTAGAGTGAGATTGCACGTGACTAGCCATTTTAATGAGAGGTGTTTCACTTCTCGATAAGGCAACGTCGGTGAGCTGCCCACCAAAGTAATCTTCAAAACTGTGGTCGCTTTTATGGAGAAAAATAATTGCATACCCTGCAGAGAAGACTTATTGTCGTGCTTAACTATGTTCTGGCGATGAGAGGCCTCCACTGACAGGCAAAAAATTATAAGGAATGATGTATAGCACCATTAAGTACGGAGGCAAGGATGGATAACCTTCACTAATTCTCGTCTTGATTCATTAGGAATTCATTATGTTCAGCAACACCGATTCTCAAGGTGTTGTAAGAAGATACCGCTGCCGACAGAGGCTTTGCAATTACCAACATTTTTCTTTCGAATTTTAGTGCGATTTCGTTTAAATTTATTCTTCTCCAGCGTTCATATTTGATTAGTAATACTGATTTCCTGAGCGTGAAGTCCCGCGCTTCTTTTTAGCAAGGCTGATTGCACGCAAGTCATCCTAACTTCGCTTATGGACCTTGAACACACACACACACACACACACACAGAGAGAGAGAGAGAGAGAGAGAGAGATCGTTTTTTCCTCTTATGATATAGGGTTAGTGTTTTCTTTTGTTTAGGGAGGCGAGAAGGAATGAATTTATGCAGGCGACTGTTAGAGGGTAAACGAGTGGCGGCTCTCTGGGGAGTGAATGTGTATGATAAGAAAACACAGGCACAGTACATAGAGGGTAGAGTAAGGGAAGTTATTGGCTAGGTACTCAATACAGAAGGAATGACTGGAATATGCATGCACTTGGATTCTGGCATTATGTTTTGAGTTTATCTGAGAAACTTAAGCATATTTACGTTAATATCTAAAAGAGATAAAAGCATTTCTAAGTCTCTCTCTCTCTCTCTCTCTCTCTCTCTCTCTCTCTCTCTCTCTCTCTCTCTCTCTCTCTCTCTCTCTCTCTCTCTGTTCAAGATGTTTACAAGCATGTACAGGAAAGAAAAGACAGAATAAAATAACTTTCCAATGTTTGGTCCATCTTATATTTAGATATGGTCGTAGAGTAAAAAAAAAACATCTCGAGTAGCATACGATTAAAGCAAGGTGTGTCAAATAGTAGTCAAAGGGTTAAGTACGTTACCACCTCCCAAAGCTGAGGATAAGTGAAAAATACGTAGTGACTCGTATCGATCCATTAAGGAGAGAAGGAAAACATACGGTCTAAGAAATACAACACCTACCAATGAAGTGTTGATTGATTGCAACTGAATACTGAAACTCTATCTGTCCTTCCACACACACACACACACACACACACACACATACACACATACACACATCATGTCCAGCAATGTTTAAGTGTTCAGATAAAATTTCGTCTCTAACATACACAAAGTTCCTTACATAAAATTAATTCGATAACACGTAAGATTTCCTACGCATAATACAAATATATGAGATGCCATTTCCTCAGTAACAAGGAGCGTTTACAAACAAAGCCAAGAGTGCAAGTCAAGGCATGTGTGTGTTCCATTAGCCCGACTATAAAAAGCGGCCTTGCCAGTAAACACACTATTAGTAATCTAAACAGCATCTCATAGCCCTACATGTGAGCATCAACAATTTACCCTCCACTAGATACAAAACAACACACGAGACAACTCAATTAGGTGATGTATGCTAATGATGAAGAGGGGAGAATTAGTGAGGAGGAAGAAGTGGAGAGGGAAGAACTTGGTGGGAGTGCCGGTGAGAGGCCCCAGGTGCGGGAGGTTATGAGGCTCGTGAAGGTCAACTGGCTGTTCCTCACTCAGCCGAGAAGCAAAGAAGAGGGTCGAGGTGAGCAGCAGACTGAAAATAAGAGGAAGGAAGAATGACACACATACACACACACATACACACACACACGCATTAACTTACTCACTAATTCACGATCACACATCATATATTAGTTAGTGAACGGATTGAAAAAAAAATGCATAAATCTCTCATTGTTGGTACAGAGATGGGCTGGATATTTAAGAGAACACAACAAAGAAAAATTGTAGAAATTGGAGAAAGGAGACACGTACGTACGAAAAAAAAAAAAAAAGTTCATAAGGAAAACCGGAAGAAATGCAGAGAAACGATCTATCGTGAGACAAACAGAAAGACTGAATACTTAAGAAAATACAAGAAAAACGAGAAATAGAGAAGATGCATAAATGATATTAAAAGAATAAGTACATCCAGCTTCCCTCATAGAAATACAGATATCTGGAGTAGATTAAAGAACGAAGAAATAACAGGAATACGTGTGTGCATCAATATAAGGAACACTGGACAATGTACCTCGTGTCACCTAGAGGCAGGACGGCAGCAGTGTAGCTCAGAGCCTGTACACCACACTTTAGAAAAACTCCTTTACTCGTGTCACCACTAATGGCTGTGGAGACATCGAGCCGCCCTCCCTGCAACATTCGAGCAGACACGACCTGTCCGTAACCCTCCACGTCAAGCTGAGCTTCTCGTGTTGCACCGGAGATCTAGTGGAAACAATGGTAAGGACAGGAAGACGAATGACGATGTGGTGGTAATCAAAATTGGTTATCCGTAAATGTACTTGGTTTGTATTGATGGAACTTTCTTTCTCTCTCGGTTAAACCAATTTTTGTTGAAGTGGAAGATTGAAACAGCCAATGTCAAAGGTGCGAGTTAATTTTAACGGGAAATGGGAAAAAAGTTATATTGAAATGAAAACGAAAAGATTAAAGAAAAAAAATGTGAAATTACAAACGGAACTGAGGCAAAAATTAAAGGATTAATAAAGAAATAGTTTCTCAACATTGCACTAGACTTTTTTTCGTAATTTTCTCTAAAGTCTTAGTGGAAATCTTTCGAATTTGAGATGAAAACAAACAAAAAAAAAATAAGAGGAAATAAAAATTACAAGATGGAAGGAAAATATCGCCTGAACACTGCTTTACATCATCTTAAGAAATAACAGAAAAAAAATTAAGGCTATACAGAAATAACCAACACAAACAACACTGAAAAAAAAAGAATAGAAAAAGGTGAAATGGAAATAGAACGAACAGATGTGGAATACAAAAAGAACCTTGGTGCAATGCTTTGGGATGTTTACTCTGGAAAATACAGTGCCTCGAGGCGATACTTGGCTCACCTTGACTAAATAGTGACGCGCCAGGTAGCTATGTCCTGTTATTGTTGTTGTTGTTTTTTATGATGTTTCCTTTTCTTTTCCTTCCCTTTTTCTTTTATGTGACTTCTTTTCTTTCATTTTATTTTATGTGTGTGTCAGATTTTTTTTTTTTTTTTTGTGTGTCTGCTTTTTCTTTTCTTTTCTTTTTCTGTGTATGGTTTTTCGTTTCATTTCTTCTTTTTGTAACTGAGCTTTCTCTTTCCTCTTCTTTTGTGGATATCCGTTTGCCTTTCTTTTGTGTATCTACTTCTTTCTTTTCCCCTTTGTATATAACTGCGCTTTTTCTTTTTCTTTTCCTTCTTGATCTATTCCCTCAGCCTTCACAATCAGCCTCACGTGTTCACAGCAGCACTGGGATTACAGGGAAGCCTCGAGTATTGCAGTGGCCCCCTTCTTCAGTGAGCCTCGTATTATTGTATTGTTTGGCACCGGCTATCGACCACCTGAGACGCGAAGGACAACATTGCACGACCACAATAACACCAATCGAGCAGCCGTCGTGTTTTCACTCACTCGCCTTGAAGGAAGAGTGAAATTCAAAGTGAGGTTGTAGTACAATCAGTTCAAAGTGACCCCAATGGGATAATGCGACTTGGTGACAGTTACAAGCACCAGCATTCCCCGACTGTCCTTCCTCATTCACTCTCCCAGGAAATAAATGCCGCTATGTGAAGTGAATGTAAGATGCCTAAGTAATGGAGGAGGAAAATTTTGAATTGGTGCGTCAGTTAAAGGCTAATATATCTAACTTTTATGATCTATTTGTTTTGTTTTTTGTGTTATTTTTAGGGTCAGTTCTTCCTTTCTCACTGTCTCACCGGAAATGCCGCTGTGTGAAGTGAACGTAAGGTGACTGACTCTAATGCAAGCGTAAAATTCAGAATGTGTAGATGTATTAATTGAAGGATCATAGATAGAAGTTTTATTACTTATTTATTTATTTATTGTTCTAGCTGTTATTTCTTTTTAGAGTCAGTCCGAAAAACAAATTAATGTATGAAAACTTAACACACCTGAGAAGAAAACAGGAGACAAATTCATGAGATTTAGTAAACAATAGTTGTCGTAGTTACTTTCTGAAATATATTTTTATTCATCAAATCATGAGGTTATTTATCATGAAGAATACTTTTTTTTATTATTATTTAAACATCTTGTTTAATATTATTTAATTTTCATGTTCATTAAATAAATCTCTTATGAAGGTATTTCGGATGTATTACAGTGTTCTATGTAGTCTCATCTGTTTATTCATTAATTTACTCTGTTACTTCCCCGGACAATTTAAGAGCAACAGTTTACCATATTGTAATGTAAGTAGCGATGTAACAACCACAACACCAAATCCTCTAAAGTGTAACTCGAGTGTACACATCCTCCTCCTTCTGCTCCATTCCCACTAAATGGGACGCGACATCTCAGACAAACACTCATTCTGTTTCCGAGAAGGGAAGGAACGTGGAAATACTACACCACTCCTTTTCCTACCCAGATGTGTGTCCCAGGAAAAAAATCCAAGCTTCGTATGATTGATGACGCAGACTCTAGTCCTTTATCACTTCCTCTTGAGTGGACCACGCACCCTCGCAGTGGCGTCACCAGGACCAGTTTATTTGCCTGACGAAAAAATAGGGTGTTGCGTTCCCAGAAGCTTACCATTTCACCACATCATTGTCGTGTGTACCACGGAACAGTAAATGCAGACACGTGGCTTCGAAGGCACGTATTCAGACTCTCTTAGACTCTCAGCACGATTATTTACAAAGGCGACAGAGATGATTAGAAGGGTTCTTAAGTGTGCTTCTCCTGTTAATAAAGCAGAACTATGTTAATCTGTCACTAGAACCATAATATATCACCCTTCAAGACCCATGTAACTTCAACTAGAACCTTTTGAATGTGGTGGACGGGTTCTCAAGAGTGTTTCTCCTGTTAATAATGTAGAAATCTTGTTAATCTGTCACTAGAACCATAGAAAAATATCTACAAAGACCCACATAACATCAACTAGAGCCTTTTGAATGTGGTGGTGTGGCCAGAAGGGTTTCAAAACATGGTCCTTCGCATCCACTTGAGTAGCCACTGTGGGATGGCAGCCTCATCCCACAGCGAGATGGTTATGCTGTCTCCTCACTCATGTTCACGGTACTTATTTTTTTTTAGGGTATACGAGTAGGAAAATAAGAAAACAACGAGAATGTTAAAGGCCGGTTGACCTACTTAAGGAAGCTACAGCAAGTCAAGTCGTGATGAATATTTTTTTCTTTTTTCCTGAGTGAAATTTGTGGAATATTGAATATCCGTGTATTTGATTGTGTTTACAGGAATTTTTTTTCTTTGATTACATAAGAGCATAATAAAAATCAAGAGAGCTCCAAGAAGTCAGCAGACTTACACATGGCAGCTCCTGTATAAAACATAAGTGTTTCTTCATGTACATAAGTGATAGGCCAATGACGAAAAAAATAATGCCTTAATATGTGAATATAAACGCTTAACTACCGTTCCCTCCCAAAAAAAAAGAAGAAAAAAATAGAACCGAGAGAGAAGAGACAATTTAATTTCTACCTATATTCACCTTTCATTTCAATCCATAAATTTATCAAATCTTTTCATATACATACATACATACACAACCCCCCCTCACCCCCACAGGCACTTGGAATATCATGCCAGTGTCGTATAGCCTCGGCCTGCATACCAAACAGCAATCCTTCACCACTCAACGCAGATGGTTATACAGTGTCTTCACGGATGCTCCCTGCACTTAAGTATTGATATATCCACTTGGCCTCTTTTAAGCACACCAACTTACTCAAAACACTACGCAGATATCTCATAACAAAACTACAAACATATACAACTATTTTTTTTTTTTAACAGAATCTGCCTTTTTCTCTTTCTTTTTTAACAAGTAAACGATACACCCCGAGGACTATTAACGAGAAAAAAAAGGAACTCGGCTCAATTTCCTTAAACAAGAAGGAAAGAAAGAAATCATCAGTGCTTCAAACTGCATAACGTAACCCTTTTTTAATCTTTCGTGCGGCATTCATGGAGACTTCCTGCAAGATATATACACTTCCTCTTCTAGGCACCCACACACCTTAAATACCACGCCACTAAGCCACTACCTCAGACTGCTCGCCGCACCCACTTAATCCTTCACTGTCCTCTGCCACAAACAGTCACTTCAGTATTGGTTTTCCCAACATCTCTGTGTCAGCACCTCATCTCTTCAATACACACGCTACTAACCCCTTTCGTTTCATTCGTTCCTTCTTCCTAATGGTCGTATTTTCTAACACTTAAGGGTCTCACCAGGACTGTTTTCAAAGACCACAGAGATGATTCGGCGGATTCATGGTTGTTGTTTTTTTTCACTAGCAGTCACACAGAATCCTTGCTAAAGTATGACTGGAATTATGAAAAACCACTTGAAAACCCGCAATAATTTCCGCTAGAGCCTGTTAAAGTAGTCGAGATAAAACATGGCGAGCTTATAATGCATTTCTAAACTTGACTTGCCTTAGTGACGCCCTGTACCTCGCAGCATGCAAGTTAAATCAGCCAACTCTGCTGCCCCGAGCCTCTCTAGTACACACCACGACCGCCGCGGGATGCAAACTGACGCTTTTGTCTTCCCTCTCTAACCTGACTGTACCACACACACACACACACACACACACACACACACACACACACACACACACACACACACACACACTCACACACTTTAGTTCCTCTCCCCATACCAAGTTTACGTAAGATTGACGCAAGGAAAGACAAAAAGAAATGAACACTGGTGAAAATATTAGTGAAGGCCGTCATTGAAAACAAACATCAGCACAAACAACACAACCAGACGGACGATAACTTAGGAGAAAGCAATGGCATGATGAGCCTTGTGTAGTAAATGAAGGTTGCGCCCGGCCAGCTGAGACAGACAGAGAGAGAGAGAGAGAGAGAGAGAGGGAGAGGGGAAATTATCACAAAATACGCATGTTCCTTTGTATGCTGTTCTTTTGTTTCTTTTGTTGTTGTTGTTGTTGTTGTTCTTTTTCTTCTTCTTCCTCTTCTTCCTCTTCGTCTTCTTTTCTCTTGTGTTACTGCTCTTCTTTCATCCGTTATTATTGTTGTTGTTAGTGATGGTGGTGGTGGTGGTGGTGGTGGTGATGGTGATGGTGGTGGTGACTGTTGCCTCAGTCCACCTCTTCCCTTCCTTCCTTTCTTCCCCTCCTGTCTCCTTCCCTCCCTCCCTCCCTCCCTCTCTCTCCCCCTTCCAACACGCTGACAGAAGCAGTCCAATTACCACCACTTAGAGGGATTGTTTTGGGACAAGAAAAATGTCAATTTATTCTGTCTAATAAAAAATGTGTGTGTGTGTGTCTGTGTGTGTATTTGTGTGTGTTGTTAAAATCTTGGTTTACGTTGCTGAGTAAATGATTCATTCTCTCTCTCTCTCTCTCTCTCTCTCTCTCTCTCTCTCTCTCTCTCTCTCTCTCTCTCTCTCTCTCTCTCTCTCTCTCTCTCTCTTCGTTTGCTTCATAACTTTTCGTTCATTCCTCTAATTCTCAATTATGCGTGCAATATCTTTTATTATTATTATTATTATTATTATTATTATTATTATTATTATTATTATTATTATTATTATCATTATTATTATTATTATCATTTCTATACTACCTCCACCTCACTCTCTTCCTCTTCTGTCTCCTCCACTTCTTGTTCCTCCTTCTCCTCCTCATTATCTTCATCATCATTATATTCTTTTCCTTCACATTTTGATTATTTTCGCCTTGTAAACAATACTGCTTTTACTGATAAGCTTTCCCGCCCTCAATACGCTTCGTTGTTAGTTATTGCTCGTAACTCAATATTCCTTTCCTCCTCCTCACCCTCATTCTCCTCCTCCTCCTCCTCTTCCTCCTCCTCCTCCTCTTCCTCCTCCGCAACAGCACAGACCATCTCTAATATTTTATCGTTCAGTGCCCCGCCCATTAACACCGTCCTTCACCCCGTCTCTTCACCTCTTCCTTCCCTCACCCTTCCCTCTTCACTTCCACTTCTTTCACTCCTCACCCTTCACCTCGTTTTTCATCACTTCCTGTAAACTTCGCTGCCTCCTCGGGTACGTTCGCTCTAGCAGTTGTGTTGGGAGATGGAGCGTGTGTAGGGATTTACGAAAAAATAGTAGTAGTAGTAGTAGTAGTAGTAGTAGTAGTAGTAGTAGTAGTAGTTACAGCCACGCATTTAGTTACGTAAGTCTGTCGTGGTTTAGGGCAGCAGTCACAATAAAGTGATTATTTTAACTACAGAATTCATTTACTCCATAATACACTGCGGAAGATTAGGATGGGTCTTGGGAGTGGCGAGGAGTCCTTCCTGTTAAGCGCGGCCTTGTCTCCAGATGCGCGTAAAAATAAACAATCTTATGATATGATGAGTGTTATCTAAGGAATACAAACGAAGACTGAATGGGCACCAGACTTGAGAGAGTAGTGTATATGAACCCTTTATGATGTGATGGGTAGCAGTTCTGTACAACACGCGGCACAGGGCTTCAATGTAACTGACTGAATACCCTTAACTTCTCTGATGCTGGGTCAGAGTGAGCGGTGTCTGGCTAGCCGAGGAGATACTAAGGAAAATCACTTGCAAGTACCTCTGCCCAACACCCTAACGCGTTGTCTCCCTAGTGGTTTGTATTGCACTCGTCTTCTTAAATACTTTCGGCTTACGAGACTATATTTAAATTCCAGATATGCTTACTAGGATTCTCAGGATTATTGGTTAGCATTTTTGGCCACGTATATGATTAGTCTTCTTTTCACGATATTTTTCCCCATTATTGGTCCACTATCCTTACTCAAATACCACCAGAGACAAAAAAAATCTTAAAACACTTGATAGCTTCCACTACGGTCAAGATAACGCCCTGAAACGTCTGGGAAAGTGGTTAATTGTTAGCCTTGCAAGTGGCCAGACGGGAAAAAGTTTGAGTCAGATAGTCTTGTCATGCTCACCCTTCCTTCCTCTCTCCCTCTCCTTCTTTGGTCAGGCGGAGGCACTTCACACTTGTTTCCTTCCACGTGACGACAGAGGATGGTCACGGTCACTTCATTGTTTATGACTGGAAGAGTGACAAGTGTGTGTGTGTGTGTGTGTGTGTGTGTGTGTGTGAAGTGGACGTAAATGAATTGAAAGAGAGGTATTGTTAAATAAATCAATGCGATACATACATAGAGAGATAAGTACGAAAATTAATGGGTAAATGAAAGAAAGAAAGAAAAAAGAGATAGATAAATAGACAGATAGACAGGGAGATAGATAGATACACACATACAAACAGAAATAAACAGAAATATGCATAAGTACAAACAAAAAAGACAAACATACTCGTACATAGAAACTAGAACATAGATACAAGGCCAAATGATCTCTGCCTCCTAGCTTTGCAGATACGCGAATACTAGTCACTCTGTCGTCACTATCAATAAAGCCACAAAACTTATGAGTCATGTGGTGAGTGGCGCCACAAGACCACCACTGTCAGCACTGCGGGTAGCAAATGGCTGGGAGTGGCGGGAAGCAAGGCAAGGAAGGCAAGCAGTGTATACGCTCTCTCAAATCTTCCTGGCGGCCTGCTTGATCCTCCTTATGATCTCAGCCATTTAGTCTTCGCATCTCACCACGTTGTCAGGGAGTGTTGTCATGCATGTTAATATTAGGGCAAGGATGGGACTTCAAAGGTCTTCATGTTATCTGATTTTTTTATTTATTTATTTATTTATTTATTTTTATACTTAGGTTCGTATTCTTAAATGTTTTGGTGTCTTTTCGCGACTACTTTCAACAGTGGAAGTTACTTTTTTTTTTTTTATCCAAGGGTGTTTTCTTTGTTTCAGTTACCCCTTTCACTGCTAGACAAATTTTCTTCTTTAATACCCTATTGCTTTTTCAGACACTTTTTGTGCTAGGCTCTCGTAAATACTAATACTGCGTAAAAAGTCAAGATTAACCTTCTGTTTTTTTTTTTTCCTCTTCTCTCTCCTGCGTCTCACTGCAAACAGTTTACACAGTGCTAGGAAGGATAAAGAAAGACGATCATAACAACAAAAGGGTTAAAGTTTGATAGGTATTCTACATTATCATTAAAAAAAACATCCATGATAACGTAACAAATCATCTCTGTAGTCTTTGAAAAGTACTAATTAAAGATCAATGCACTTAAGCATACACGACTCTTAGTGATCAGTATCTCGAGAGGATTCGTTCGCTTACGTCCAAAGGCTTCAATGGTCGTAGAGATTATCAGTCGGGTTATCATGACTTTTTCCTCTTTTTTTTATATTAATGATGCAGAATCCTTGTTAGATTACCACAAGAATCGCGAAACTCCTTTTGAAAAAACCCATTAACTTTCCATTAGAGGCTGCTAAAAGTAGTCAAGATAAGATACACATTTCCATTTATGCATCGTAAGAAGGAAAGCTGCCTCCCTGACGACCCATAATATACATGGAATGAATATACGAGTGTGCAACTTCCTAATAAGACGACCGATTGTTCAGTGCGTACCTCGTAGGTAGGAAAATTTTGAAAGAGGGAGCAGAATAATTTGTACTGTACCTCATCACCCAGGAAAGGAATGAGGTGATAGGACAGCAAGATCCAGGGGTAGATTTTACCAACTGACGGTGCGTAGAAACAGTAACAAACCGAACAGATAGGAAAAGTGCCTGCTTTCATGTACAGTTAGTGGGAAAGGGTATGCGCGTGTGTAGCACTCAGCATGCATACTACAGGAATTGCACTGTGACAAGAATGACCGCCTGTCTAGAGATTCAAAATTATCAGAGCCTGTCAATCAGCGCCTGTCATACCGTAGAGAAGAGCATCACCGGCGGTCATTGTACCCAGATGGGGAATACCAGACGGGAGATGAACACTGACAGGAGGAATCTCTTCTTCATGCCATAGAAGAAGTATCTGAACATGGCTGAGGGGATGTGCAGGTGCTAAAAGTTCCTACTATGTCTGAAGTCACACAGCTAGGTATATGTGAAGGGTGGATGTGGAGGGGGAGAGAAAGAGGACAGGCCTAAAAGCATATCTACGTCAAAGGCAGCTCTAGCCAGTCACCGCTGCCATGAAAAAAGATGACAGGTGTCGCTTTTGTTAGAAATATATGTAAAGTTCTGCTTCATCAAGTGGGGAGCTGGCTGTACGTTCAAGACACTTATCCTCCAATTTTGTATGATCCTTTCGACTTTCCCTTCGAATTGGCTCTCTCAATGGGCCTTTTTTTTTTTTTTCGATCGTTTGGCCAGTGTCCCTCTCACTTGAAAATACATAAAAATAAAAGGAAAAATCATGACACCGACACGACTAACACGAGAGCTTTACCAGTCAGTAGCAGCAGCAGCAGGATTACCACGAAATAATGGATAGATTATACAGTAATAACATAAATACTGTGCACGCTATGTAATATGATAATGCTTCAAGATACCGTGATATGTTATTAGAAGCTGACCACAAGACGAAACGAAACACACACACACACACACACACACACACACACACACACACTCTCTCTCTCTCTCTCTCAGTCACTCACACCTAAGTAAGAAAGCAAGGGCAATGGAGGTCTTACCGTGAAAAAGAGCGTCAGTTCAGAATATGCAGCGTTCCTTGATAACTCACAGCACCTCCTCCTATTATGTGCACTGCTCCGCCTTAAGTGCAACACAACACTACCCACTGATACCACGATCCTCCCGACTGTGAATACTAACCACCACATTACCACCCACCACTACGCTTCAGATCAAGGACTAGGAAAAGGACTTAAAATTATATCACTGTTGTAGATTTAAGCGTTTACGAGTGGCAGGGTAGATAAGTTTGGTTAGCTAGCACGAGTTGTTTATTTGCGTGTGGCTCAGTGATTTGCATAATGAAAAGGCAAGAAGCAGTCATTTGGTGTTCTTTATTACGCAGTTCACGGGGAAAAATGCTACGATAAGGAAGATTATTTAATTTAAGATGGGGTCTAGCGAAGGATAAGTAAACTGAAAGAAAAGCCCCACTGAAGATGCCAGTCCCTTATTGAAATACAGCCCGGAAGCAAGTCTAAAATTATGTATTGTAGTAGTAGTAGTAGTAGTAGTAGTAGTAGTAGTTATTGTTGTTGTTGTTGTATTTCCAGGGAGTTGGATGATCTCGAAAAAGTGGTCAAGTGTGTGTGTGTGTGTGTGTGTGTAGTCAATCTAAGGTTACAATTAGGGCAGCAGCTGGTGGGGATCACCTACTCCTGTAAGGAGAGAGCGACACAAGGCCAGGATCTCCCGTAAGGAAGTTCCCAGCAGTGGAAGGAAAACACACAAATATTTAGCCTCTTGGGTCATGATTTGGGAATGAAAGTTACTCGTTGTTGTTTGTATAAATTACTATACTAAAGAGCTCAATATTCTAAAAAGAGGAAATAAAACCATATAAAGTAGAATTTTAATTACTTTTTTTTATTATTATTATTATTCGATATGTAGAACGCAAGTGGTAATTAGCCTTCATATTCGGTTAGCAAGGGAAAGATCGTTATATATATATATATATATATATATATATATATATATATATATATATATATATATATATATATATATATATATATATATATATATATATATATATATATAATTTTTTTTCCATACATAAATGCCGGCAAGGAAGTCATTACATTTTTCAAGATTTATTTTTCTTTTTTTTTTTTTTTTTCATTACGTATGGAAATTCATTTAACTGCTTCCTCGAAAGAGTGAGTAAAGTTTTCGTGCTGCCTCGACTTATCGACTCATATACTACCACATGCTCCTTCCATACACACACACACACACACACACACACACACACTGTCAGCTGCGTTTGTTCCCACGCTTATATTTCCATCGGAATCCCTGCTTGTTATACCATTATGCTTTGTTTATTAGTTTTTGTTCGTACAGGTTTTGCGTCGTACCATGTCTGTGCATGATATGTTTCTTGAAAATTTTATCACCTATCAGTTAATAAGTACATTAAAAAGATAGGAAAACGGTAACGGCAACGGAAACAATACACTTAAATTTAAAGAAGTTACCCTTGTTTCATCTGAACTGCCTCGTTTTCTTACAAAAGTAAATACGCACCAAAGCTGAAGAAAGAAAACGTGGCCTCTCATTCATTCCTGTGTAAGTTTAATAACATTCAGCGTAGTAATAATCACTCTTCACACTACACTGTATTCTGTAGTCAACCAGCAAAACCTTACCATAGACTGGAGACACAAACAACTGCCCTCCACCATTCCTGAGGTATAACTGACAACACAACCCTTTCACTGCGATATGCAACGACTCACACCCCTAAAAAGCAATGAAATCTTTATAAACAACGACAAGAAAGGAAAAAAAGGGAATGAAAAGAAAACATTAACCAATTTATAGTCAGGAAAATGCTTGGAGGTGGCTGTAGAGCAAGAAGAAAAATGTCTTAGAGTGGTTAGCAATGAGAGAAAATTATGTCAGACAGGATACAATCAAACCACACACACCACCAGCCTTATCAGTATTAAAATCCACCATACTAATCATATCAATATACCAAAGTCCTTCTTATTATTCTAGTTCATTTTGCATACTAATGATTAATTGTAAGAGTGTTTTATGTTTCTACCGAGGCTTTGCAGGAATCTCATCTCTCGTGTATGTGATAAAGTCCGCACGTTTTCTTGTACAGCATTGAGGGGGTGACTCGTCTACTTCACTGGAATATTGGTCGGTTAAATGTATAACTTCATTGGACTACGTGAGAGAGAGAGAGAGAGAGAGAGAGAGAGAGAGAGAGAGAGAGAGAGAGAGAGAGAGAGAGAGAGAGAGAGAGAGAATACAACAAAAACTCATCCTTGACCATAAATCAGGCTATGTAAGGTATTATAATCTCTCAGCGGGAGGGCAATGGTAGCGGGCTGTCACGAGCACAACACGTGATCCAGAGCCCCTTCAGTAACCCTTCCTGCATACTTTTCAGGCCTCATAAGTCACCAGTCCAGATGTCATTGCCTTGCAGACTTAGATACAATGAAAGAATGGACAGATGGATGGCAATTGCAGTTTAATATTAGCAAATGTGAAATATATAGCTAAGGTAGAAGAAACCCACACAGTATGTACGCAATAAAGAACGAGGTCTTGGTAGGATCAGAGAATGAAAAAGATTTTGGAGTTATAATTAGCTTTGATCACCGTCAGAGAAAACAATGCATAGACCAAAAATAAGGCAGATCGTGTGTTAGGATTAATATTTATAATTGTTATAAGTAGAAGTCCTGAAGTAATATTGAAGCTATATTTGGCGCTGGTCAGACTCATCTAGATTATGCTGTGCAGTTCTGGTCCCCATATTACAGGAAGAATGTAGGCCTATTAGAATTACTACCAAGGAGAATAACTAAAAAATAAATAAATAAATAAATAAATAAATAAAAAAAAACGTACAGGGGATGAGAAGTATTCCATAGAAAAGGAGATTGAAGCTTTTAATTTTACATTCTTTAGAGAGGCGTAGGTTAAGAGGGGACCTGATAGAGATCTTTAAGTGGTACAAGGGATATAATAAGGATGACGTAAACAAAATTCTTATGGTCAGCAATCAGGATAGGATGAGAAATAATGGGATCAAGTTTGACAAGGTTAGATTTAAAAGAGATTAAGGAAGGAATTAGTTCTTAAATAAAGTGGTAAATTGAGGGTATAGACTTATTATTCAGGTAGTTAGTGATGAGTCACTGGGGAGATAAACAGAAGATTATACAGATTTATGACGGCGTCTTGCAGCTTCCTTCATTTTCTTATGTTCTTATGTGCTAGTAAGAAGAGAGTAAATGGAGGTATAAAGATAGTAAATAAGTAACAAGAGATGAGTATTAACCTCACACGACAAATAGTATCTTAAATTTAGTGGTCTTGCAATGGTTACTGAAATAAAATCACACTTATATTGTGGTACCAAAGGAATTAAGGTCATGGTGAATTACACACGCATGAGGGAAATTAATAAATAATAAATGAATAAGGAACATTAAGTGTCAACATTGTTACATATCCTGGAGCCTGAAATCTTTGTACCATTCACCGCAGGCAATTATAAAGGCAAGAATGTATCATATTTTTAACACCTTCACCTTCATCTTCAACATAATTAGTGGAGTATTCTGAAGCGCTTAATTTTCCCATCATAACTGTTTTTCGAAGGCCACTTTTGTGATTAGTTGAGGTCGTGGTTGTTTTTCCCCCATTCACGATTTGAGACCCTTGTTAAACCATCACTACAATCACGAAAACTTCTCCGTCTCCTGCTGTTTATTTTTTTTGGAACTGCATTCTAAGCCAGCGTTTTTTGTTTTTTTTTTCTTTCTCTTTTTTTTCACTTTCTCACTTATTATTCGTACCTTTAGCGGGACTCCCTGATACGTAAAACTAACCTAACCAACTAATTAATTAACTAAATTAACTAATCAACCAACTGATCTACTAATTAACTAACTATATAAATAGATAAATAAATAAATAAATCGGTAAGTTAGTTAATCAGTAATTACATAAATTTAGGATAAATAACAACTTCCACTAGAACCAGTTAAAAGGAATCGAGATAAGACGCTGAAACATTTAAGAGTACTGTTCCTTTTTTGCCAGCACCACCGTCATCACCGCCACCACCACCACCACCACCACCACTGGTAGGCTGAGAGAGGATTTAAGTTAAGAGTACCGGCTCCACCTCCTATCCCCCCACACTCTGCCCACCGCTCCTTTCCAGTACCGGGAGTAACGATGACTTGGCCGCGGAGGACAGTGACCTCATCTGACCCGGCGCGCCTCTTCCCCTCCCTTACCCTTCCCGCGTCGAGTAGCTGCATAGTTTCCCTAAGGATGAGTAGGATTGCTTAAGAAAGGATAGCATTTCCAGCCTCCTTGTTTCATACAGGGACTGCCACGTGTAGGAATGAAGGCTTCTTGAAACTTCCCTTATTTATTTATTTTTTTTTATTCTTATCGAGCAGCAGAGTTTATTATGGTACAAAAGGGAGTTTATATTCATTTGAGTGTCTTGTTTAGGATGGGTTGGATTGTGGAAGGATAAAAGAATAATATTTCTAACTACTATATGAGCCACAGGATTCATTATACTACAAAAGTAAATAGATAAATAAAAAAATATATAAATAAAAGGACTATACGCTCGTTTGGATGTGTTGTTTTGGGATGGATAGGCAGGATTTCCAACCACCATACGAGATACAAAATTTATTACAGCAAAGAAAAAAAAAGTAATAAAAAAATGCAAAATAAAAATACTACATGCCTTGTTTTAGAATGTGTAAGATTGTGAAAGGACATGACAGTATTTCCGACTACTACGCGATACACAGGATTCATCATAACAAAAATAAATAGATAAATAAATAAGAAGAAGAAACCAAGAACTATATACCTGTTTAGATGTCTTGTTTTGGGATGATTAATGTGCTGGTTACGAAATGCCTCGTTACGGATTCTGGCAGCGTAAGCAGGAAATGGTGTAAGGAACGGTGGTGTCCCTCCGTTCCTCCTGGTGTGCTGCCCTCTTCTCTGACACACCTAGCGCCGGGGAAGGTTTATCAGTCATGTCAGGTGTTGAGCTAGATGGAGTTAGACTTACTGCTATTAACATTGTACTGTACCAGCAACTTATCTCAGGGTATTTGAATGTAATAAATAGATTCATTACATAAGTATGATAATAAGGGAAGGAATTCAGTACTCACTGCGGCGAACACTGGCAATAGCAACCTAAGAAATAAAAGTCGTGATAATAATAATGATAATAATAATAATAATAATAATAATAATAATAATAATAATACAAAAATTCTCCAAAATATTTATATACGTAACAGATTAATAATAACTGAATGAAATTTGTACGCACTGTGATCACTACTTGATTCATTAACTTATTCATGCATCCATGTGTCTCAGCAGCGGGGTCATATGGCGACACTCGAATAGTTACACATATCAACTACCTACAATACCAGAAATTATTCCCTACTCTTCCTCCTCCTCCTCCTCCTCCTCCTCCTTGAAAAAGAAAAAAAAATCTAATCAGCAATTCAAAGCAGCAAGAAACAGAGGTGTCATAAGAAAGAGTTAGAGTATATAAAAGATAATCGCCTCCCTGCATTCATTGGTGTCTTTCAATGTTATACTGTGTTGAAAGATTTATGAATTTCGGGGAGTTATTGCTTGAATATCTAAAGACTTGGCACTTTTGTATAATTTGTTTATTCATACAGTGAAGTCTTGGCTGTGGAAAGAGACAGAAGAAAGATATACAAAATTCAAATAGACATGTATTTATATAGAGTGTGCATTTATATGTAGTGTGTATTATGGAGCCTGAGGCGAAGAAACAGCAACGAGAGAGTTACTGAGGCTCCTCCGCTTCTCTACGCAAAGACGTGGCTGGAAGGTGTTTTTTTTTTCTTCTTTTTTTATAACTCACTTAGAACAATGAAGATTCCGAGTCTGGCTAAGAATCTCCATAAATGAGACTCCTTCTTTTTCTAATTCCTCACTTCATTTTACACTTATATTCTAACTTGTTTTTTCTTAGTTTATGTTTTATATTCATTGAAATTCTGACCCATATGGTATCCTCGATGTTGCGTCGCCAGAGTAGCCAAACAATGAACAGTCTGGGTAACAAACCGCTAATGACACCATGACAACCTCTTCCTCTATATCTGACGATTTTATTTAAGCAGATTTAAAGCACAGGCACTAAAACTTTTGAACCATTCTGTCATTCCTTACTCTCTCTCTCTCTCTCTCTCTCTCTCTCTCTCTCTCTCTCTCTCTCTCTCTCTCTCTCTCTCTCTCTCTCTCTCAATAATATCCAGTGGTCGTATCTAATTCAAAATCCGGCCCATTCTTCCTCACGTCAAGCGCCGTCCAAGTGATCACAATGTATAAATGATTCGTGCGTTTTTGTGTGTGTTCATCTTTCGCCTCTGCTTACCGAGTCGTGATGCGCATTCAGTTGGGAGAGAGTAAAAAAGGAGACTCTTAGACGTCCTCTCAAAAATGTCTGTTACCGTAATAAATAAACAGGCAAGCTCTTCACTCTCCTACCTCTTTCACTTCACAATCCTTCTCCTCCTCCTCCATCTCCTTCTCCTTCTCCTTCTCCTCCTCCTTCTTCATCCCATCCTCTTTCTTATATCTTCGTTTAGTCTATTAGTTTCTTGAGACTTAATCCTTCTCCTCTTGTTCATTTCATCATTTGTAATTCTCTTTCTTTTTTTTTTTCTCTCTCTCTCTCATGTCGTCTTCCTCCTTTTTCTTCTTCTTTTTATTTTTTTAACTTTTATTTTCACGTCTATCCGCTTATTTTCTAACTATGACATTTACTTTTCTTCTTCTTTTTTTTTTCTTTTTGCTTCTCTATTTATCATCTTGTCTCATCTCTTCACGTTTTCCTGTCCGTTACTTATCACTCTTTTCTTCACTCATCTCATCTTCCCCCTCCACCTCCTCTTCCTCCTCCTCCTCCTCCTCCTCCTCCTCCTCCTTCTTTTCTCCTCTTCTCTTTCTAATCTCTCTGTCTACTATCTTTTATTTATTTAATTCTTTCGTATTTGCCATTCTTTCTTTCACATCATTTATCACTTTTTCTTTGCATCTCGTCTTGTTCTTTGACTTCCATTTCTCTTTATCCTTCTATTTATCCTATTATTATGATTCTTCTTTATTATATTCTAACTACACATTTCTTTTTTTCTGTCTATCATATCCTACCTCTTCTCCCGTACCCAAATCTTCCTTCATCTCTATCTCCTTCTTAATATTTTGTCTAAACTCGTAGGCCTTGCTTCTTCCTCATCTTTTTTTTTTCTTTATTATTTCCTTTTATCTTTTTTCCCGCTTTTCACTTCCAATCCAACACCATCTATCACTTTACTCCACTCTCTAATCTCACCCCTTTTTTCTTCTTTTCTTCCTTACCTCGCAGTCTTCCCGCTTATCCGCATCCTTATCTCTATTTTACTGTATTTCCTCACTACTGCGTCACCGTAAACCCACACAATATTGCCAGATCAGTCTCCTTTCGTCGTGTGTCCGTCTTATCTCCCCTTTCATCTCCGCAGCTTCCAACGCTCACTTCAGCTTCTTTGTGAACCATCAACCATCCGCAACTCCTCTTTGTCCTCTCGATGTGATTAAGTCATTCAGAAAGATAAACACTGACAGGAATTATGCAAAGTAAAGAATATTGAGTCAAAAGAAAGAGAATAACTTTAATTGTTTGCTAAGATACTGAGTGAGTGCTGTGATTCAAGTCATTCAGAAAGTTTGTATAAGAAAAGTTGGAGGAAGACAAACTGGACAAGATTGATACAAGATAGATAAAGAATATTGAGTCATTACGAGGAGAATAATTCAGTTGTTTATTGAGATATGAAGACTGCAATGTGGTTCAAATAATTCGGAAAGTGTTTTTTTTTTTTTTTTTTAAGTTTCCAAGATTGTTCAAGAATAGATGAAGGAACACAAACTCGACATGAATGGTAACGGATAGTAAATGTTGAGTTACAAGAAGAAAAATTCAAATACTCACTGTGACTAAGAGAGTTTTGTGATTCAAGTTACTAGAAAATTAAAAGTTTGTAAGTGTATATTTAAGAAAAGACGGAGAAAAACAAACTAGACAAGGGTAAAATAAATAAAAACAGAAATAGATAAATAAGAAAATATAGAAATTAAATAGATCAATCGATAAAAAAAAATGAAAAAAAATAAGAAGAAATATTGTTTTAAGAATACCAAATTAACAAATTACTAAAACACTAAACACGATACCATTCAAGTCACCCACTAAAACAATCAAATCAAACGACAACGAGGAGACTGAATCAATAGGGAAACGTTTTATCTACCAGTTCACTCAAACACACGGCGCACAAGCTCCAGGAGGGCAGCACTATCAGGTAGAACCTCACGATAGCGATAAGGAAGGTTATCCACGACGCTAAACCCGCTATAATAAAAGATACTTGACGTTGTGTTGGTTAATGGTGCTGCACTAATTCCTTCTTCAACGGATGTAATTATCACTTTATCACGTCCGCTAAGTTTTTTTTTTTTTTTTTCTTGAATTTTATGCATTTTTTTTATTTGTGTGTGTGTGTGTGTGTGTGTGTGTGTGTGTGTGTGTGTGTGTGTGTGTGTGTGTTTACAATTTCATCGGCAAAGTTAATTTAGTAAGTGTTGTATTTGTACAGAAATTTCTCCTTTTTTTTTTTTTTATAGTGATGGTTATTTTCTTTCTTTCTTTCTGTATTTATTTATTTTATTATCTTCTTTTTTTCATTCTTTCTTTTTCTCATCTTCTTTCCTCCTTTCCTTTTTCTTTCTCTCTTTCTTTTCTTCTTTCTTGATTTATTTATTATTTTCCATGCTCCTCTCTTTATACGTAAGCAATGTATATAAAATTTATAGGTTAAGATAACTCAGTAAGTGTCGTCATATTTGTAACATTTACCTTTAATTTGTAACATCACTAGTTCCTTTTCCGTACCCCAATTTCACCCATGTTTGTAGGGCGCATTGCCAGACGTACGTACGTGGAGTGTGGAGCCATTACAACACTGGGAAGGACGCGCATTAGTTAACAAGGTGATAGAGTGGACGTGTCATCTTTCCGCTTTAACACACATACAAGATGGACTCGAAAAAATCAAAAGTGACGTGCGGTATTTCCTGTCTTCTTAAAAAAAAAAAGCGCAGCTGGGAACGACGTAGGCTACTTTGACCCCTCCACCACCACCACTACCAACATAACCACCACCTGGGCTTTTCCCGTTCTGGAACTTCCTGGCCCCTCCCAACCCGTACCACACCCATGACATGACCCGCGCCGGCCCAACGCGGGACTAATTACACCATTCCACCTGTCCCCTCACGTTCCCAGGTATACAAGCAAAGCGGAATTCCTGTAGAAAAGGGTACTAGGTTTTTAATGGTTGTTTTGTATTACGGAAGGAAGGGTAGATGGGAAATATTACTCTATTGAGGAAACACACTGTGAGAAGAGAAAGTTTATGCGTCCATCTTCTGTGAATTATTGAGGTGTTGATTGCGTGTTTGTTTCCGCACTAGTAGTAGTAGTAGTAGTAGTAGTAGTAGTAGTAGTAGCAGCAGCAGCAGCAGTAGTAAGTGACTGGAGTAGTGGTGCTGGAAACGGAAAGTATAAAAGTAGCAGTTTGATTTCGAAGTAAAGCCATTCTCTCTGTATCATCCTTCTCCTCCTCTTCGTCACCATCATCCGGGACTTCCCTCCCCACACAGCGGCGCGTTATCGTTAAGGTGAGCGGTAATCACACAGACGCCTGATAAGCCTGGCCAGGAAGTATCTTAGGTGTCTCGAGTGATGAGATCTTGTCTCCCTACTGTCCTCACTTGCTGCTGTTGTTATTGATGCTACTACTGCTACTACTACTACTACTACTACTACTACTACTACTACTACTACTACTACTACTACTACTACTACTACTACTACTACTACTACTACTATTACTACTACTACTACTACTACTGTTGCTATTTTTGTTTGTTTGGTATTGTACTATTACCATTACATTTTTTTTTATTTCTACTGCTATTTACAATAACTGGTATCATTGCTATTGCTACTATACATATTTTAGTATTAATGTTATAGATTCTTTGTATTACTGCTGTAAATGCTAGAAAAATAACGATATCTACTACTACTACTACTACTACTACTACTACTACTACTGCTACTGTTACTACTACACCCTAATGACGATGCGTGGTAAAGCAGAAGTTTGCTTACCATTTTCATCAGCTCAAGGAATGCTCGTGGAAAAGAGTAATCCGTTGGTCGCGTGATCGTCATTGATTGAAACCCCACAGTTACATTCTATATTTACTATTTAACTGTTCTTTTATCTGTTATGGCATCAAGTTTCAGGTAATAATATCTATGAGGTCCTGTATTGTGTTTCTCCCGATCAACTCAATTGCTCGTGAGTGTTTTGTCGTTTTTATGTGTGAAGGGGAGTGACGAACGGGAATAATAATAAGAAGCCTCTCAATTTGATATTTCCGAGAAGTTAAAGTATAAAAACAAATAAAAAAAATATCAGTTTTGTTTCGGAGGTGTCTTGATGTTGACCTGTGTGAAGCGGCAGTATTGGAAAAAACTCTACTACACGCCAAAAAAAAAAGTACAAAATGGTGAACTATTTTGACAGCATAGAAAAGTGTTAATCCTCAGAAAAAGACTGACACAATTTTGCGTTTTCATCACTCAGGCTTAAACCAGGTTACAGTTTTCTTTTCTGTTCTTTCCTTTATTTCACATACAACAAGGGCCAATGTCCATCATGGTTCTGCTACATGTTTTGGAATGTTTTGTTTTAGTATACCCCCAAGACAAAGCAAGGCCGGCGAGTGGAAACAAAACCTTTAATTGGCTACTCGTGTGCATCTCATTGCGTTGACATACGAAAATCCCAAACTCCAGGATAAATAGTGTTTCAAATGCTTTAGTTTTGCCAGTTTTTTTTTTTTTTCTGTTATATTGGTAGCTTATAGAACAGAGCAAAACTGACGTGTGGAATGAAAACGACACGCAGCACTTCATCTAAAAACACTCCTGAAATAATGTTGCTTTTGTCCTTGTATACTCTCTCTCTCTCTCTCTCTCTCTCTCTCTCTCTCTCTCTCTCTCTCTCTCTCTCTCTCTCTCTCTCTCTCACATAAATAAGGGTGTGTGTGTGTGTGTGTGTGTTTGGTGATGTTACATACTACTGCTACTGCTACTTCTACTACTATTACTACTACTACTACTACTACTACTACTACTACTACTACTACCACCACCACCACCACCACCACCACCACCACCACCACCGCCACTACTATTATTACCATTCTCAGAGATTATAACATGGGTCTGCATCCTGCATTGAGACACCCACGGTCGCAGGTAGAGGTGACGGTACTTCCATATCCCGTGTAGAGCCTTCCGTGGGCTGCCCCTGAAGACTGCCATGCCGTCTTCTCAGGCCACGTGACACGCCGCTCACCTTTGAAATGACAGCAACCGGCAACTCTTGTGAAACACGCGGGTGGGCTGCAGCTTATAAGAGAAACTCGAGCCGACGGAGAAATCAGAAGGTACTGCAGCACTTTGGGAGTCGTGACTTTGGTAGTAGTTGTGGTAGTACTCGTATCATCGACTCTTCGTCTTGCCTAACGTGCAGCGTCACCCACTTGCTGGAAGGATGAGGGTCCTCCTGGCTTTCGTATTCCTAGTGGCTGCAGGTAAGACTGTCAGGGGCAAGGAGGGATGTGGTGGAGTTCTCGCTTGTCCGTCACTTTTAAAATTCTCCTGTTCAGTGTTAATGCTTTGTGTGGATGTCCATGTGAAATGTATAGGTGGTGTTAGGTTTGTTGTTAGCTCTGCGTTGGCTTGTGTTTGGGGAGAGGGAGGAAGGAGTGTGCTGTGTAAGGGAGTGGACGTGTTCTTACCCTAGTGTGTGTGTGTGTGTGTGTGTGTGTGTGTGTGTGTGTGTGTTATAACATGATGGGCAATACAAAACCTATTCCGTTTTCTCTAGCTGTTAAATAGTAAAGCACCAGACATCACCGTGCTTCTTGAATCCAGATCACTGTTACTCATTACTGTTCCTCGCATGTGTGTTCAATCGCTCCATAGTGAAAGCAAACATATGTCACGAAAACCTCACCAACGTGTAATAAGATGTAAGGAGGACAAAGAAAATGTCGGACCGCACTTTGAAACACTTCTTCGCCGCGCCTCCTCTACATTCAAAAGGCTCTAGTTGAAGTTAAACGGATTTCTAAGGGTGTTTTTATGGTTATACGGACAGATTGACAAGATTTCTACATTATTAACAGGAGAAAAAACCCTCGTGGCGAGAGAGCAAAACGTTTCAAAATACGGGCTGCAGTGTCGTGTGTGGTGATCAAGTGCCTCTCGCGAAATGTGACTCCGTTAGAGAGACATGGGCCTCTGTGTAGGGTTGCGTGTGGTACAGCAGGTCGAATCTTTGTCATACTGGCCAGAAGAATGTTAAATTATAAAGATATTCAAGGTGTTCATAGTAGCAGATGAACTTATATCAGAAAATGAGGAACCAGAACACACACACACACACACACACACACACACACACACAAGTACGTGCATATACTACTCCCCAAAACAATATCAAACAGTTTTTTTTATTCCTTCCCTGTTGATTTGAGAACATCGTATTCCATATTCCGATAGCAAAAAGTAATTATAATAGTAAAATAGATCACATCCGAGCGTAAGAGGAACAGTACGGGCCGTGAGCACCTGGTTAAATATACAGGTACTTCAAGCACTGGTTCTCTATTAACTTACCACAACTTATTTTCTTCTTTCATGACACAGCAAGAAATTCACGTCCTGATTGTCTTGACTTGTGCTTCTCTTTTTATTTTCTCTGTCTTGCAACGTACACTGAAGCAAGACCTGTTTTATTATCCCTTTATTTTTCTTTTCGATGTGACTATCAGAGTGTTTGAAAACGTCACTGATATAAAACGTATGCGAGTGGTTAACGTTCTCTGTGTGTGTGTGTGTGTGTGTGTGTGTGTGTGTACTACGCACGCACGCACTCTCGCCTGGTTTATCTTGCATGCCTTGGCGTAGTTACCGATGTGTGTTGTGGCGATGGTGTCTGTCCCAGGAAGCACGAGAGTTGCATTAGCGACCCACTGACCATTCACCTCGGCGCGACACACGAGGCGCACACAACACTGCCTGAAGTCACTCACACACAGCGGCTGTAATGAAGAGAGGACCCACCAGTAGTTTTTTTTTCTCTGGGGACATCATGCTATACTTCCATCACTTAGAGAGAGAGAGAGAGAGAGAGAGAGAACAGAGAACCTCGTACGGGCCAACAGGTCTGCTTCTGCTGTATGTTCTTCCTTTGTGCAATAGAGTAAAAGCTTCTTAGATTATGGTACACCTCATTATTAAGGAACTGCTGCTGCTGCTCCTCTCCCCTTCCTCCACCTCCCATTGTCTGCCCTGTGACACATTCCCTTCGTCCCTTCCTTATCTCTCCCACGCTACCATCCACTCACCTTCCTTCTTTACTGATCTGTCCTGCTCCATCGTCCCTCACGTCACCTCCATCATCTACCCTGTGCTCTCATTCCTTCACTATCTTTCCCCCCCTCATCTTTCTTGGCTATCTCGTTACCTGTCTTCCTCCCATTTCTTATCTACCCTGTCCCTCACTCATCTACGTTTTTTCCTTTCTTTTTATTCATCCTATCCTCTCCTTCCTTTCCTCTTTTCCTTGAAGTATTTTGCGTTTCTCTCTCCCATCTTTCCTTAGTTTCTCTCGTCTTTCCGCCTTCCTTTGTCTATCCTGTCCTTCATTATCCTTTACTTCTCTTTCTCCTTTCCTCCATCTATCCTGCTTATTCTTCCTTCCCTCACCTCTCCCCCATTCCTCATCTATTCTGCCCCTCATTATCCTTCCTTTCCTTACCTTCACTCCTCTATTTATCCTTCCCTTTTCTTCCTCTCTCCTTCATCCATCTTATCCATTCCGTTCCCTCACCTCCTTCCCTTCCTCATCTATCCTGCACCTCGCCTCACTCCCTTCCTGACACACATGACTGATTCTCGCTAAACACACACACTACGCTTCGCTGACTGGTCCTTTCCTCGCCTCTTCTCTACCTTTACTTCGGCCAGGATGAACGCTCTGCTTCATGTGACCTTGACAGTATTTAAAAAGCCCCTGCAGAGTGTTCGTCTCCAAGGCTTGCATATTTTAAACGCTTAGTGAAAAATATTGAAAGCATTTATCATCCCTTAAGTGGACATTGGATATTTGAATACTGTAGTTATATGTAAAAGCAGTTCATCTAAAGAATAAAAAAAAAAACTTTTGGTGCGCTATGAAGTAGATTTACATAAAGATACAGACAACTTCGAACTACTTTCAAAGGCTACAGAAATAGTTAGTAGAGTTCTCGTCTGCTTTTTTTTTTTTCTTTCCTCTCTCACTGTTGATGCAGAAGTTCTGTTAAATTATCAGTGGAGTCATGGAAACGTAACCTAACTTGAAAACCCTGATCACTTCTACAAGAGCTGGTTAGAATTAGTAAGAACGAAAGGTTTGAGAATGCGGTCCCAGTGACGTACGAGAATGCTGAGGTTTAATGTACGAAGGCGAAGGTGATTGTCCCCTTCTACTTACACCTCCATTTTCTTTCCGCCGCTGAAGAAAAGAGGAATGACCTATAATGTTTCCTTGACTGATGAAGAAGAGAAAGGAGAAGTGAACGTGTTTGAATAATTGAGGGAGGAGGGAAGGAAAAGGAGGAGAAAGAGGAGGAGGAGGAGGAGAAAGGAGAGGGGGAGGGAGCAAGAAACTGGAGATTCGTTGTCAGGTTGACGTGAAGGTTCACTTGATAAAGTAAACCGCTTCAAAATCCTCTCTCTCTCTCTCTCTCTCTCTCTCTCTCTCTCTCTCTCTCTCTCTCTTTACGTTAATGGGAATTTTTCGACATGGCCCATTAGCGAGGTGACTAATCGAGACCCACGGAACGCCAACACATGAGTGAGATAGAGTAAAAGGAAGGCCGTACATCCTCCTCTGCAGCAGCGTTATATGATCGCTAAACAATTTCGTTGCACGGGAGCGTTCTTGCATCAGCAGCAGGAGAAACAGAAAGGGGAAGAGAGATAAAGGAACAGAAGAGGCGAAGTGAAGGCGCATGGTATGTTTGCTGCACACAAACACGCTGCTCCTCGCCACACACACTCGCTCAGCCGAACAAACAGTAACTCCGCCCACCCTCCTCTCCTCCTCTCTTCTCTTTCTCGTACGTTTAATTCCTTGCATTAGAGCACTAACAATGTTCCCGCTGGCCGCTGCACCACAGCCAACACTTTATTACCATGGCATGCAATGTGTAAGTAATGATATTTGCCCTCACTTGTTACTTGGCTTCCTCAGCAACTGGCCTCAGGTTGCTGCCTCGAGTGAACCCAGGCGCGGAGGTTACCCCAACGTGTTACTGACTTGTTCTTTTTTCTCCCCCAGATGTGCAGGGGCTCGCCGAGACGCTCAAGGAGCCCAAGCCCTCGCCCTCGCGCGAGCCTCGAGCTGCCATCCTCATCCCTCGGCCCCCTCAGGAGTAAGTGAGCCTCACTCTGCGGCTCTCCATGTCCACCTTTATCTGTCTGAACATTCTTACCGCTTGTGAGCTACTCCACTGCGAGTATACACCAGTATCTGAGGACCAATGCTATGATATATATACATATATATATATATATATATATATATATATATATATATATATATATATATATATATATATATATATATATATATATATATATATATATATATATATATATATATATATATATATATATATATATATATATATATATGTGTGTGTGTGTGTGTGTGTGTGTGTGTGTGTGTGTGTGTGTGTGTGTGTGTGGGTGTGTGTGTGTGTCACAGGTAGATATCGTTGGATAGTTATATAAATGTTGCTGCATATGATAGAGTAACGGTGGAGTGGCCGCCGGTGTTTTTCGTAGCTTTTGATATACATATAAGGATGGTCATCAGTGGCGTGGTGGTGAGGCTGAGGCTGATGGCTTGTGGAGGAGTGACGCTCAGCCCCCTCCCGTGGCACAGCGTCAGGGACTGAGGAGTAGGTCACACGGCAGTAATGGCAGACCCTCAAAGACAATTTTTATGAAACGCGCTCTTGACGCGACTTGTAATACAGCGCAGCGGAGTGCCTCGGGCGGGTGTGACTGCGTGAGGACCACGATCTGCGGGGCACGCGTGTCTGAGCCTGACAGATTTCCGAGCCAAAAAGAACTTGGCATCACCGACCGATACAGTGTCATAAGTCTTTATTAAACTAAACCTCTCATTTCATCGCAAACCTCTGACGCATTTGGGCGTTTTAGTATACCAAGATAAAAGAGAAGACAAGGATTTCCCAGACTTTCACTGTGCAGTTAATCACACGTTGACAGTTGACGTCATCGAGGGCATACAGGACCTGCTGGTATGTATCATTAATTGCTCCCTATATCGTTCATTAGTTGCAATGACTTATACACTAACTATCTGCCAAGTTCTTACTACCACCAGGCATTTTAATCTCCCCTTCATTCCCCCACCTGACCGTTGTTGTCCTCCCCGCCCCAGCAAGCGTCACCCTGGTCGTTCCAAGGCCACGCAGGTCATGTGTTTGACCAGGTGAGCAGGGGAATGACACTGCCAAACCTTATACAACAATCATTCCGCTAAACCAGTTTTATTTGGGGGAAGTTCCTTGGGCCTGCGGATGGGACCAAGATGAGGATGCATGCTAGGAATGCCCGGTCCTCATCCTGCTCCTCCTCCTCATGCTGCTGCGGTTATTTTTTCTGCTGTTGCTACTACTACTACTACTACTACTACTACTATTGCCACCACCACCACCACCACCACCACTACAGCAAAAAAGAAAAAAAAATGAAAATCTTGCATGCCCATTTGTGCTCACGAGAAATTTTGCGCGTCCGTCATTGCCCATTATCGAGTCAGCATTCTTTACACTGCGAGGCTGATGGGTGACTCATCTGGCACTTAACGACCGTAAGTAAACACGCCGGACCGTTAGCAGCGAGGTGTGAAATAAGGAGGTGTGTTCGTCACTTTTATACCGCCTCAGCCCCGCGTGTTATCCTTGTCAGAGGTGAACGCTCGGGTGGGAGGGACAGAATATAGGTACCGTTCACAATGTGGCTTTCGTGTGAGGATTACTGTGTGTGTGTGTGTGTGTGCGCGTGTGTGTGAGGTGCAAATGTGTGTGTCCCTAGCTAGGAATAATTGTGTATTTTTAGTCTGTTTTTCGATTTTTTTTTTTTTTTTTACATTCACGTATATAGTATTCTCGCTTTGCTCTTCACTATATCGTAGGTAGTTTCCTTCATATACACTTCAGTTATTTCTCTAGCTAGGAATAATCATGTTTTTTTAGGTCTGTTTTTTTTTTTGTTTTTTTTTAATTCTTGTCTTTTTTTTCTTTTATCGGGTATTGCATTCACGCTTGTATACTCCTTCACTTTTTTCTTATATATTGTAGTTAGTTCCCTTTATTTACCGTAGCCACGAATACAAATAACCGTGAATTTTTAAGGTTTTTTGTTTCGATTTTTTCATTTTTTTTTTTTTTTTTTTTTTTTGCCGGATATTGCATTCACGTCTAGATACTTTTCTCACTTTTCTCTCCGTTATACCGTAGCTAGTTTCTTTACATACACTGCCATTGCTTCTCTTACACTGTAGTTCCTCCTTTTATACTGCAGTTACTTTCTACTACTATGGTTAGCGTAGAGTAGTGTAGCTGAGTCAGGCCATTCACACCAGTAGTTTGCATCTTTCTCACATTTATCTATTGTACTGTGGCAATTTTTTTTTTTTTTTTATGTGCGCTGCAGTTATCTCCTCCATACGGTAGGTCATTCTTTTATACAATAGCCAGTTTCTACGTATTATTATATTCAAGTGTAAGTCTAGCTAAGGATATGTTATGTATATATATATTTTTCTTTTTTATTCTGTTGTATCTACTTATTTAATCCGCAACGCAGAGGCAAGTATGGACCGAGCGGGATTCGAACACTTGCAACGGGACTTGCGGTTTTTGTTGTCAAGGAGTTTACCACTAAGCCACTAGGGACCTCATCAACTATACCCGAGGACTTTTCAGTGATTATTAATGTCATTTTTCATCTTTATTTCGCCCGACTTAGCTGAGCGAAATAGAGAGAGAGAGAGAGAGAGAGAGAGAGAGAGAGAGAGAGAGAGAGAGAGAGAGAGAGGGGGGAGTATGTGTGAGTGTGTGTGTGTGTGTGTGTGTGTGTGTGTGTGTTCATATCGAATACATCAAAGGACAGTTACATATTTGTGTGGTAGAGGACCTTTGGTGGCTCTGGGGTCCCATTGCCAGCCCCGTCACGTGCACCCCTCCCTCCTCTGCAGGCTGGGCGCGGCTGGCTCTGTGGTTCACTACTAAGCGGCATTAAGGTTACGAGTTCGGTCCTGGTTCACGGTAATTTCTCAGTGGAAGAGGCAGCAGTCTCGAAAATCTGAAGGAATTGATAAGGCCTCGTTGATGCGGCGCCTTAGTGTAATCTATTTCATCTGCCTAAGTGCATTTACCGTCAATTTAATTATATCAGTACTACATTTAGTTTCCAAACTCCATGGCATCACGTATTGTTATCGAGAACAGAGTAAATAAAAGAGATAATTGTAGTAAACGAATAACTACAGATGGTTTATAACGTCAATATAATGAAACATGGAATCCTAACCTTAATGTATTAATTTCATATTAAATACGAAAAAAAAAAAAAAGTTAAACTGACGCCGGTGATACTGAAAAGATTCATCATCAAAACTGTCACAGGAGGGAAGCGTCACCACGGAAATGACTTATCAGTGCTTCCCTACACGCGTTATTAGCAGCAGTCAGCGAGGTAACAGACGACCAAACCCCAACGAGGCCAGACTTAACGTAACAGACATCCTCGCGCAGTAAAGTGTTGCAGCAAGTCGAGATTACGTCTGTGTAGTCTTACGTATTTTGCTATCTTGGTATACATCCTGTGGGCGGCGCCTGGAGCGTAGATAAGCATGAGACAGCAGAGATCCCTGGCTCAGGACACTTCGTCGCCGGGTGAAGCTGTCAGAGAAAATTTTTCGTGGACAAGAGCCACTGTAGTCGTGACCTGTGCTTGAAGGGGATTTCCTGATGCGATAACAGTGCCTACACGTGGCCTCCTCCCCGCCACCATCCGCTCTATCACAGCATCTTCACCGCATCTTTTACAGCTACAGTGTATAGATATTTAGGTCGCTGGGTATGAAGCTATAAAAAAAAATAATCACTGTATTATGTTGGATGGCTGTTTTCGTTGATTCACACCTTGAAACAGGCGTAAAGAGGTAATCACAGCGCCTCACGTCAGGGGCATCGAATTGTGATTTGAAAGGGTGGAGCCGCCCATGGGAAGGGAAGATCACTCCTCCCTACTTGGCTCGAGGCGGAGAGAGCCCGTTTCTCGTGAACATTTTGGCAGTGAATCATAAAATCAATAAGCAACAAATGTAGCCAGACATGAATGACGCAGGGAACTTTTACTGTTGTTTCTGTACATTGATTCATTTGTTTTCTTAGGAGGTGGAGAGCAGAGGTTGTAGGTAGATAGTTCTTTGTGTGTGTATGTGTGTGTGTGTGGAGGAGAGCACCGTAATCTTGTCCTAGTGATGAGTGGGAGCTGGGGAGGGGAATAGGGAGGGAGGAGTCGGAAAAGTACCAGGCAAGGATTTCATTTTTTCTGTTGTTTTTGGCCGTTCCCTTCCCAGCCCTGGTCCTCTGCACGACACGTTGGGAGGGGCAAGGGTGGGGCTGCTGACAAGGTGGAGGGTCACACAAGGTCCCCAGGCAAAGCTTCCTCACCCTCCTCCCCCCCACCCCATCCAGGCACCACCCAACGCCTGCATCTACGCCACGCACCACCACACGATAGCCACACTGGAGCTCGTCTGGTGTCGCGCTCATACACACACACATACACACACACACACACACACACACATTCAGTACGCACTCATGTCACTCCTTCGACTTATTTTTGTCTGTGGTTAGGTGGTGTCAATGTCATTTTCTTTATTACTGATGGTTTTAGGTATATAAGTCTGTTTCACTACGTACTGCATAAGAGGTATAATGCTGCGGCGTCACGTTAGCGGAAGAGGTGAAAATATAAAACACACACACACACACACACACACACACACACACACACACACACACACACTTAAAAAGAAGAATTAATTTTACGAACATAAGCGCTTGGGTATCTTCCCGGTTTTATTTTTTTCCTTTTTTTTTTTTTCTGTACCTTTTAATCATGGGTCAGTGTGGGGACGTGGGCCGCGAGCCTCCGCCCCGGCCCAGGTTAAGAGGTGACTGACCCGTCCCATCGGCATTGTGCGTCGTGTGATTCCCGCCAAGGCCAGGACCCGCGGCTGGGTGGAGCGGACGCCTCACCATCGCCGCCACCCCGCCCCCTACACTCCCCGTGTTATGTGCACAGTCACTGGCAGTCCCTCCGGCAATGCAGGATAGAATGGTTCCTGCGTCTCAGCGCCTCAGTATTCAAATGGACTATGTTTTTTCTCTCTCCGTTTTCGCTTCTTTTCCGCGGTGCAACAAACGGCTCTTCCCGCCCGCCTCTTTGTCACATCACGACATTTTCATTTCCAGAGTTCTTTCACGGATTTACTCAACATTCGTCAATCTTTTTTTTTTACTGGAAATTAAACAAAAGAGTAATTACGGTTTTTTTTTCTCGCGCTGCAGAAAATGTTTTAGTTTTGTCTTCAGTTGTCGTGCCTATTTATCATAACACATTTTCATAACCTGACCCTGATTTACTCCACCCTGAATTACTCCACATTCGTTATTTATTTTTTGCTATAGGAAGTTGAACAAAGAACAACTAAAGTTTCTCCAGTCGCGCTGCAAGACACAGATAAGTTTCGGCTCAATTTCCAAATTTGTATCATATTCCGACGTATGCACAGTCAAACCAGATCGTTCATTACACATTCATACATTAATCTTTAAACAAAAAACCCGAAAATAGAAAGATAAATCAACAACTATGACAAGACTGTTTAGACGTCACTGCTTCATCATCCCATTCAAATTTCTAGACTTTCATTCCCCTCTTGACATTAATTAATTTACCTCTACATAAAAACCTGAAAAATACAATCATAATTATTTGGCCAATGCTCATGACAGTCAGAAAATCAAACGCACTTCGTAAACACACATTCTGAGCCTCCATCCCTGCGGCAATTCACGGCAATTTTTTTCACAACGCTCATTAGAACCCGCCTCCTCCTGTCCGTACTTCTGTCCGTTCCTCCGAGTCTTATATGAACGCACAACACGACGTGGAAATATGGAAATACTAACTGCTTTGGGAAGTGGAGAGAAATGAAAGACCTTATCTCAGACCTACCTTCCTTTGTACCCTTCTCTGCGTTGCTGTTTTTAAAATGCGCAATTCCCACAGCTTTACTAAACAGAATGGAGTCAAAACTTTTCGCCGTCTTAATCAACTTCCTTCTCTTAAAAGACTGTCCTATATCTCTCAGTTACAGCCATAATGTTACATCTATTGCTATATTCCACCGTTATCTGCATGGTTACTGTTGTTTTGAACGTTTTAACTGCATGCCTCCCCACTCCAACTCTCCTGTGACCTCACTGAATAAGGATTTCTCGTCATTCTCATCTTTATTCTGTCTACCTTGCAGTTAATCAGTAGCTTCACTCTCATCCCCTCCAATGGTAAACTCTGGAACTCTGCCCATTATTTATTTATTTTTTCTCTCTCTCTTTCCTATGACTCGAGGTGTTTCAAAAGAGGGGTACCAAGACACCTCAGGAACTAAAGTGGCAAACTTTTTGGAAACCACTTCAATAATTGATACTTTTCGAGAGTGGCAAATTGAGCGGCATTTTTTTTTTTCCCTACCATTTCTTGTGTCTTTCACTGGCTCCCGCGGCACGAAAAAAAGAAAAAAAGAAAGCAATAAGAGTAAAGTAACAAAGACGTACACGTGTAATCTATTTCACGGCCCATCTTTGACTTTTGTTTTATCTCACACACGCGCAGTCGTCCCGATTAGTAATGCAGCGGGGCACAGTAAATTTCATGTCTATAAGTTGAAGAGAAATTAAAAAAAAAATAAAATGGACTGGCGAGTTGCTTTACAATAACAGCTCCGCAAAGATCAAGAACGGCTGGTGATGCAATTGATGTCTGATACTGTTTTTAAGTCCAGTTCATTTTGTATATTGTGACATCACTGCATTAGCCAACTGTGGGCACCCTTCTGCAGTTCTTGGCTTATATTCTTAAACCCCCTGACAAATTATCTGACGGGGTTTCTACATCATCAATGAAAAATTTAAAAAAATGAAAATCCGACCAGCATCTCTGTGGCCTTTGATAATAGTGGTGATGAGAAGCCTGGACGTTTAAGCATACAGGAATAACACTCGTGAATACTGATATAATCTGACGGAACATATTACAAGGCCTGCCTGCGTGACGAGTATTTGTGAACCGCTGCTGGTTATTCCTGATTATTCCGTCATCAGTCATCTCTCTCTCTCTCTCTCTCTCACTGCGGTATCGCCAAAGGAATTCAGTCAGTCACTCTCTTATTTACGTAGTCTTAGGTAATATATTCTGTTACTTTCAAGATGACGGTTCTCTCCATCCTTCCGTGTCTTCCTTCTTCAGCTTTCAAAATGATAAGGTGAATAAAGGAAGCACCATATTCTATAACAAGCGAATCCTAGTTCATGAACACTGTATTTAGGGATTTTCAGAGTTATTAGTGAAATTATTTTGTCCTTTATTCCGATTTCACCAGTGTAGAATTAACGTTTACAAATTCAAATCCGAAAATATGTCACCGAAGAAATACTGAAGATTCGTCAAGTTGGGAAAATCAGTCTTTGTTTATTTCCAGTTTAAGTTTCTTAGCGTTTTTTTTTTTCTTTTTTATTATTATTTAGCATTGATTCAATTATTATGTTCCAGGTGTCATTACAGGATAATATCAAGCTGAGGATCATACTTTTCCTTATCAAGAGGTCATAAAACATTTAGTTCTTCACCCAACGCAATTATATCTTACGTACTCCGGTGAAGTTCGGAACCTGTGTGCTGTACCCTTTCACTGCGGAACAAATATTTTCCTGTATCCACCTACGACTTTTTAAACACGTACTTAACCCCTAATATCTTTTAAACAGTTCTTTGGCTTAGAAATTACAAAATTAACCCTTTACTCTCTTTTTTCTTTCTTTCTGTAATCATGGAAACGTTTTTTTACGATGCTCGCGATGTTAACAAAGGGAGACCGTACAAGTGGAAGGGATAATGAGCTAATGATTTCCCTGGTCTTCCTACCTGAAATGGCGCCACGTCACTGTCGCTCCCCCCAAACTGCAGGATCATGAGGGATTGTGCGGTTCCTTTGTCGGAGATCTGACCTTACTCTCTGCTGTTCCCTGTCCTCTAAAAAAAAAAAAAAAAAAAACCTTCTTCCGGGCGAGAATATTTCACCTTATATCACGCGCTTATCTTATCAGTCTGTACAGTTGCCGAGAAAGGGAACATGACTCTCTCTCTCTCTCTCTCTCTCTCTCTCTCTCTCTCTCTCTCTCTCTCTCTCTCTCTCTCTCTCTCTCTCTCTCTCTCTCTCTCTCTCTCTCAGGACAAAGAGTTACGGCTGTGTGACCCCAAATCGGCTTTTCATAATTTAAGAAAACAGGTTCTGAGTGGCCACGGTGACCTCGTGTTGACTCTGAGCACTCCGGAACTGACACCCCCCCTCGCCCCCACGTGACCCTCTGTCCTGCCTCCCCGCTATAACCTGCTCGTTTAAACCCTGTCTTTATTCCTCGTCTTCTTTTAGATCGTATGGACAAGATCAAGATTTTAATTTAGATTACGGCGGTCTAGTCTTTCGCAACCCTTTACACGAGTATCTCATTTTATTACAACCATCTTGATAGTTTACGGATACCATACCTTAATTCCACATCACACTGGGTTTTCATGCACATAATCGGCCTCCTGTTGCATTGTTATAGCATCATGTGACCTACGATGTGTGATGCTTCTAAATCTTATTAACCTAAACTATTGTACATATTCTCACTTTTTTTTCAATACAAGAACGACTCATTAACCTTTTCATTACGATATCCAACAATTCACAACGCTCAAAGTAATGTATGGATTCTTTAAAGCACAAGCAAGAAGTGGATAAGAAAAGAATGCACCTTGCAATTTCTAGGCAGTACAATGCTTAAAAGTGGCTGCGGAACAAGGAAAGACGTCTCAAAGTAGTCAATAATTCAAGAAAGATGTGCCATATAGCAAAGAAAGGGTTTAAAATCAAAGACAGGAAAGAACCTTGATTCGTTGAGGCTCTTAAAGGTTATTACTGAAGCGGCAAATTGCATTCACTGTCAGTAGGCGAGTAACTGTTGCTTTTACTGTTTATCGTGTTTTCCCCGCAGTCTCAACTCCTGTGATAAGTTGACAGTGTCCTTGAAATAACTGTTTACCGTAAGATCATTAGCAAACCAGGACTTGATAATGAGGGAGCGCATAAAACACAGCGAGGCGAGTGGAGGTTAATCAACAAGAGATCATGACTTAGGTATTTCTTTAATTAAGCTCATCACTGGGCACCCGTTAGTTTTGATGTTATGTAATGCGTATCAAAATCTTTCGTCATTGCCTTATAAGATATTGTGATTGGTTATGCATCTGTTGTAACATGTATACTTAGTTAATTTAGAGTAGTAATGCGGAGAAAATAAGTGGTTTTCTTTTTTATCTATTTTATTTTATGTATATCTAAAGGAGGCCGGGCAAAGGTACAAAAGAAGAAAATAAAAGAAAAGGGAATCCAAATAATTCACTACTCTAATAAATAAATAAATAAATAAATAGAAAGGAAATTCCAAAAAAACAGTTCGTCATAGGAAGAAGGAAAACGAGAAACAGCCAGAGAATTCCAGAGATCACACGGGAGAGGAATGGAAAAGTGAAAGTACTAGTTAACTCTTGGATTAGTGAGATAGACGGCATAGATCGTGAGAGAAAGAAGAAGGTCTTGTACGTACAATCTCCTACTTTGATAAAAATTTCAATCGAATTCCAAAGCTTCCCATTCTCAAGTTCCTGAGCGAAAGTTAACGTAAGAGGCGACACCAGTCCGTATCTCAACTGTACAAATCCAATCGGTATATGACTCTCGTTAACACTCTGGCGGTACATGCAGGCGAGTTAACGCGACTATAAACGCAGCATTACCGGTTGAAACGAGGGTCGATTCAACTATACATTGTCGTAAAACCTGGTAGTATGTGTTTTCACGTGATGGCGGCGCGAACACGTGACGCAGAGAAGGGATTGGAGGTGGTAAAGGTGTGACACATAAGGTGATTTACATGCAGGTTGTTGCAGTAAAACGATTTTCCGGCGTAGAAGAAAGAGTTTATATTACCAAATAAATCACAGCATGTTTAATGAATGGTTGAATTGCGTGATGGTGGAGTTAAGGTGGTAAGGGTGTGAATTGTAAGTGACACAGGTAAACGCTTATTTCATATCCATTTCTTTTGTCTATCATTTGCTTTTACTTATTCCACATATCCAAATTTCTATACCTATACCTGTCTGCTTCTGTATTTCCATCTTTCTGTGACTTGAATTCCTTCAAGAGGGAGGTTTCAAGACACTTATCCTTCAGGTTTTGACTACCGCCTCGGATCCTATTCGGGGACCGGCATCTCAGTGTTTTTTTTTTTTTTTTCGTTGCCCTTGACCGGTGTCCCTCCTATATAAGAAAAAAAAAATCGTTTCTTTATGTCCTAAGCATCCAGTATCCCTTTGTCTCCGCAGCGGCAGATGTTTTCTATTTCTCTGAGTCCTTTCACTAACCACAATGCGTTCAATCTTATCTTCAAGTGTAATAAGAACTTATTTTCTTTCATCAACTTCACTGCATCAGATCTTTCCTTCAGGACAAACTCTTATATATCAACTTAACTCTCTAGATTTTTCCCTCAAGAGTAATCAGAACTAATTCTTTCAACTTTTTCACTGCATTAGATCTTTCCTTCAGGAGTAATCAGGACTAATTTTTCTTCCCCCAGACTGGGTTCCTTCCCAGGGATGACGCGAAACAACGAGATTTGTGGCATCCGACGCAACGCTGTGCCAGACATCTTCACCAGAATCGTGGGCGGCTCGCAGGCTGAGAGAAGTAAGCAATGCCTCCCTTCCACTCCTGCCCCTTCCTCACTCAGTCTTCCTTTCTCTTCACCTGTTTCTTCCTTACTCTTCCTTCCTCCCCACACCTGTTCCTTCCTTAGCCTTTCTCTTTCTTTCCTTCCTTCCTTTTTTTTTCTTAATTTATTCCTTCCTCCCTCGTCAATCATTCTTTTTCCCTTCTTTTTTGTCCCTCCCTATACATTCCTTCCCTTTTTCCTCCTTCTTTCCTTCCTTTTCTCCCTGCATCAACTTTCCTTTCTTCTCAATTGTTCCTCCTTCATTCCTTCTTATTCCTTTTCCCTCCCACTTGTCCCTTTCTTAGCCTTTGTTCCTTTCTTCCTTCATTTTCCTTCTTGCCTCTACACCTATCTTCTTCCTTCAACCTTTCCTAATCATCTGTTTCATTTTCGACCTTCCTTCCTTCCTTCCTTCCTTCCTTCCTTCCTTCCCAGTGTCATTATCTTACTCTTTCTCACCAGTTGTTGCTTTTTCTTCCTTCCTCCCTCCTATTTCTTCTTTCCTTAAACCTTCCTTCCTCCCCAACTTTCTCTCCCTCAACCTTCCTTCCTTCCTTCCTTCCTTCCTCCCCACTTGTTGCTCCCATAACCTTCCTCCCTCCCAGTGTGATTCCCACAACATACTTTTATTGTTTCTATCTTACATTTCCTTCCTTCCTTCCTCCTTCAACTTACATATAAGCTGAAGGAGGAAGGAAGGAAGTGTAAGAGAGAAAATAAATGTATGTTAGGGGAATCACACCGAGAGGAAGGAAGGTTATGGAAGCAACAAGTGGGGAGGAAGGAAGGAAGGAAGGAAAGAAGGTTGAGGGAGAGAAAATTGGGGAGGAAGAAAGGTTTAAGGAAAGGACAAATAAGGAGGAAGGAAAGAAGAAAAAGTAACAACTGGTGAGGAAGGAAGGTTAGTGAAAACCCATTGACTGCTATGAGTTCTCACCTTGATATTGTTATGGTCTTGTGTAAGTTTAGATTGTGATTACTGAAGATAATGTGTAAAGGAAGAATGTGTTATCCAATATCTAATTTTTTTTTTTTTTAGTGCTTGTGGTTAATTTTTTATCGATTATTTTTAAGGGCTACTAAAATTAAATAACAAGAGTCATTTGCAGTTAACTTTTTCAGTGTGACGTGCAACTTTACACAACACAGAAGACATTTATGCGCACTTTCGAAAAAGGAAAATGATTGAAGGAACATATTATGAAATTTCTAGCATTATTATATATGGGGACGGCTGTAGAAGGAAACTAATGCCTCGGATTGGTTCGGGAGTCAGGAAAGACTTAGCAAATAACTGTAAAAGAGGCAAAGAGTGTAGCATCCGTATTTCCACAGACGAGTTTCCGTGGCAAGTGTCGCTGCAGTTCGTGAGCAATTGGTACACTCACCACATCTGCGGAGGCACAGTCATCGACCAGAGGTGGGTGCTGACCGCCGCCCACTGCACGCACAACTTCGAAAGCCACCAGCTTCTCGTGGTAGCCGGCGAGCACCATCTTAAACGCAGACATGGTGAGAACTGGCTTGTGTGAGAGGAATTAGATAGTGAGGTTCTTGGGAATTTTTTCTTGTTCTTTTTTTTTTTTTTTATGGTAGAGTAATGAAGCGTGGGATACGAGTGTTGTGGGTGAGGGTGACAGTACCGTTAGTCTTGCGAGAGGTAGTGCATTGTTCTTGTGTTCTATTTCATTCCCATTCCCTGCAGGAGAGGAACAGACGCGCAAGGTGGAGACCATCGTGGAGCACCCGCAGTACAACGTGGAGACTCAGGAGTACGACATCGCCATGATCAAGTTGTCGCAGCCCCTGGTGATGGATGGCGTCACCGTCTCGCCCATCTGTCTGCCGCCCTACCTCAATAAATTCACAGGTGAGGGTGCATACAACGTGTTCCTGCTCATTACTTTGGATCATGCTGACTCTTCGAATTATTCGTGCTGTACTGAACTCAAGTCGATCTCATTCTTGGATCGAGGCATTCTACGCCGGGAACGTCTTATCATTGCCTCATCTCTCCTCGGCGGGTGACTCTCTCTCAGGTAACGGCGTGGTGACGGGCTGGGGCAACACCAAGGAGGACGGGGAGAGTTCAGACGTGCTGATGAAAGTGGTGGTGCCCATCATCAGTGACCAGGAGTGTCGCAACAGCTACCGCGCCATTGGCTACACCGGCCCGATCATCGACAACATGCTGTGTGCGGGATACAGCACCGGGGGCAAGGACGCCTGTCAGGTAGGCTGTACTTCCTCAGGGCTTATAACTGAGTGACAAAGACCAAGCGTTGGCTGATCTTATCATGGACATGAGCCTCGAGGAAAGTTCGGTATTGACAGCACATGTTATCTTGAATACTTTTTTGTCCGCAGGGTGACTCAGGAGGCCCCTTCATATCCCTGGGGCGCGACAGCCGCTACTACCTGGCGGGCGTGGTGTCGTGGGGCATCGGATGTGCCAGGCCTCATGTGCCTGGTGTGTACACCGAGGTGAGTACCGCAAACCCGCTCGGGGTGATGGTGCTGTCATCACCGAGGAATTGTCTTGGTTTTGATTGCCACCGTCCCTTCGCGATACCTGTGACGAGTGTGTGTGTGTGTGTGTGTGTGTGTGTGTGTGTGTGTGTGTGTGTAAGTGCACGCGGCTCATACATTGTCTCCCACAGGTGAGTCACTTCGTCCCCTGGGTGAGTGACGTGATCAGTAACCGCATCGCTCATCAGCCCCGCCCCGTCTCCTTGCGCCTTGCTGCCTTCGACGAGACCCAAGAGACCACCGCCACCGCTGCCGAAGGGAAAGAAGAACATAATAGTAATGACACGGATGATGACTATGCAACCATCACCACAAGCATCCTACAGCAGTAACTGAAGCACCGCGAGGACATTGTTTCAATCAGCACTACAACTCAGGGGTTGAAGACTGCGGCGGAAGAATAAAAATGACTTGTTGAACTGCTTTACTGAATTATACCGTATTGGAGACAAATATACGAAAAACTGCCATAACTATAATGAGAGACTGCATTTTGTACAGGTATGATTACTGTGCGCACGTCAGAAAACACTATAAACGTGCTTTTCCTTATATTATCCATGAGCGAGACGAGGAGAGGCCCTCAAGTGTTATGTGTTAGCAGTAATGGTCTGTACGTTACCTGTTGTCACGTAAGAGCTAAGGAACACAAGGAAAGATACAAGAAGCTAGTGGATCTACATGTCCCAGTGAGCATTTGACATGATACAACGATTCTTATAACCTGAATTACTAATATATACGAGTACATACATGCTGGCCATAATGTCTCCATGCCGGTAAAAGGTTTATATTTATGTCTTTTATTTATGTTTAACACTAAAGAACACAAAAGAACACTAGTACAAAGTTATGGTGAGGCACTGACCTGACATCTGTAAACACGTGACTTCGAGTCTGTCTCCTCAAGGAAGCGGCAGTCACACAAGGCTGTCCTCCAGCTCAGAAATTACCCTCCTATGGCTAATACCCGGTTTTCTTTTTTTTTTTTTTTTCCCGTCTGTCTGTCTGCTTGTCTGTCTGTCTGTCAGGTTTACGTTATGATGGAAGAAAATGTCGTTACTCTGCTACAACTGGTGTGCTTCTCAGGGCATAGCAGTGACAGGGTTAGTGACCACACCGCAGGACCTTCACGCCGAATTACCCACACTGGACAGCCACTGGACGCCCGCCGCCTCCTTCCCCTGCGTTAGAGTGCATTTGTCTCTACTACTCCTACTCGTGTCTTTAACGTTAGTGAATGAACGTGTATAGCTTTTGTCGTCTGAGTATTTATTCGATAAAAACATTGATTTATGAGTTTTTGTCTGTTTTCTTTTGGTTAATCCTTTAGACGTGAGTTGCGTTCTGAGATGGGAAAAAAAGAAAAATCCTGAAACCTTCATTGACAGAAAGATCTTTATGTATGGGGAGAAATGTGCTGATCAAAATGTAGATATGTAATACAAAATAATGCACGTACATAGAGAAAAGAGGACATAATAACTGACAGACACCAGCAAACAAAGAGACAGACGAATAGACAGACAGACAAAGAGGCGAACTTACAAACAAACAGACGAAGACAAGCAGGCGTAAAGGCAAGCAGACGAAGAAACAAAACAGACAAAATAGACTGACAGAGATAGACAAACGAGGAAGGGGATACAGGCAGATAGACAAGCCAATAAAAAGACAGGAAACACACAGGAGGAAAAACAGACAGAGACTAACATAGGCAAAACACAAACAAACAGATAGACAGAGAGGCATATAGAAATCAGTGGACATACAGTACGTTGAACACATATAAATATTAAATAAATGGCTGGACGGATTAACTAGACCATCAGATAAAAATACAGCCAAGCCACAATTTTCCCACTATTTACGTTATTTTCAAGGACACTCAGCGTTTACGGGGATATGCTGCCGGTAATATTATAAGGTACTCGTGAAGGGAATCTACATCAATGAGTAGAGAGAAAACGTGAACTTTGAACCGCATTCTTAAACATTCCAGCGTTTTATCCCAACTACAATTTTAACAGGCTCTAGTGAAAGTTACTGAGGTTTTCAAGGATGCGTTCATGATTGTTGCGATAGTTTAACAAGGACTGGTCTATACCATGAATAGAAATAGATACCGAAAGATAGACACGCTAAAAGAGAGACAGGAAATAGAATGCAGAACAGAGTTGTTGAGGTTTTCAAGGATGTATGAATTATTCTAGTGATATTTTAACAAGGATACACGAGCCAATAGAAAGAGAGGAAACGGACAGGAGAGAAGATAAGAAGTTACCGAAGTTTTCAAAACTGTGTTCACCATTTTAGTGACATGGCTTATGCATCACCAAAGGCTTTTCCTGTCATGGATTCTGTATCATCAAAAGCTTCTTTGTCACGGATTCTGTATCATCAAAGGTTCTTCTCGTCACCTACATTAAAAGAAGCTTTAGGGTGTTCAGTAGGCAGGGTATATGTTAACAGGACATGGAGAAATGTAATCGGTAATGAAAAGATTTTCACAATACTATCTGAACATTGGTTGTGTGGAGAGAGAGAGAGAGAGAGAGAGAGAATCATAAGAAAAATAAATAAATAAGGGAAACTGCAAGATACCTTCATATGACACCCTGCATGAAACATACCTAAACCAACCTATATTCATGAAACATACACAGTTATAATAAGTAATATTTTGAACTTTTAAGATAAATATATGCAATAACAAATCAATTCAATGCTATTTTTGACTCAGATTTATATTTATGAAATAAATGTACTAAAAGGATGTAAAAGAACCGACGCGTTCTTTTCGTCAGAATATAAACATTGGCCAAGTTGCGCGGGAACGAGAGGTAGGTGAAATATCCCGGCTGTGTGCCCCTTGTATTGTTATGAACACTCTTCTCTCACTACTGGAGTAATTCATCATACACGTAAGTTTTTTATGGACATCGTCTCGCCTAAGTTTCAGTTATTATAAGTTTGGTTAAGGGGGTGATAAGGAGCCATAGGCTGTTTTATATGTGTATGTCTGTGGATGTGAAATACCTTGTTGAGGGACAGTAGTAGTCTGGCTAAGCATGCTCACCTGAACCCTCATTGTGGGAGTAATTAATATGAGATTTTTTCCTGCGACATCTCCCTCCTCTGGTGGTAAGACTGGGGGAGCACAGGCAGTGTTTGTTATTGCGTTCTCGTAAAACGAAAGACAGTGTACTGAATAATAATAAAGAAAAAAAAAACAGTAGATGTTAGAAAACTTGTTCATAGATCGTGTTCCCTGAGAATCACTGTGGTGACAAACTCAAATACAGCTTTTCTTGCACCATTGCCCATTAAATACGGACAGTTTCATTGAAAGTAGTTGAAATCACTGCAAATTTGCATACTGTTTTAACCAACAAATTTCTGGGCTGTGCATATACGTTTTTTTTTTTTTTTTTTTTTTTATGTTTCAGTTAAGTAATGCTCCTTCCCCACACCTGAATGGCCAGCACACACCAGTCCTTGAATATTGCTGAATATAATGAGCTATGTATAACTTGCAAAGTAAAATTTTGGAGACAAATGAAAAGTAAAAACATTCAATTAACTTTATAAATATAAACTTTATAAAACTCTACAAAAAGTGCAATAGAAAGTCCATTTTATTTAATATGTAGGTATATGTTCCCAAGTTAGAAAGTATTACTATAAAAATTTTGGATATTATGTTATAACTTAGGAGCACCATAGTGTAGTGATCTGCATTACATTATTAAAGAAATAAAGAAAACAGCAAATTAATTCAGAAATGGTTTAAAGTGTAGCTCTGTCAGTGCCTTATTGTTGCTCTAGTGCATTACAGGGAGGGAGGGAGAGAGAGAGAGAGAGAGAGAGAGAGAGAGAGAGAGAGAGAGAGAGAGAGAGAGAGAGAGAGAGAGAGAGAGAGAGAGAGAGAGAGAAAGAGAGAGAGAGAATTGATGTATTGGAGATTTAGTATCATATATCATGCTTATTCTTACCTCTTCTTATTGACATTTTGAGTTTGTTTTTATTGATGAGACTTTCTGTAGATGCTGTAGTCTTTCCAGTGTCACTAATGCAATAAAAAAAATTGTTTTCAATCACCATGTTAATTATTTCACTGTACAAGTGAGCTGTCCTAGGGGCTCATTTTTCCCAGGAGCTTATGGGTCATTAGACAGCAGGCTGCCTTAATGCAGAAAGACATGACAGCCAGAGCAATCAAAGTTTATGTCTGCTGTAACATATGTGGAAGTAACCCCAGCCAACTTAAATTAATGGACTTCGTGCTTGGGTTTGATTATTATTCTTGTGTCCGCAGGAAGCCAGAATGAAGATCACCATTCCTGAAATCTCGTGGCACAACAGAGATCCGGTGTTTTCTCTCGACATTCAGCCAAACCCCCAGGATGGCATGTACCGGCTGGCCACCTCTGGCTCAGACACACACGTTGTGGTGGGTGATGTTGCCAGTTATGTCAGTTGCAATGGCTGGCACTTTATGGTCACATTTAGCAAGCATATCATCTTGTTCCATACTGATCATTGTACAGTTAATCCAGTGCATGTCTTCATTTTCACATGATCATTATGGACTAAGACATGAAAGTTAACTATTCATATTTAAATGTTCAGAAATTAGTGATTTGCTGGTGAACTGACAACAAATGTGTTTTCAGATTTGGCAGCTCCGTGTGTTGGACAACGGTGGAGTGAGTGTGGAGGTGCTCAGTGACCTCACGCGACACAACCGGGCAGTTAATGTTGTCAGGTTTTCACCAGAAGGAGATTATTTGGCTTCAGCTGATGATGGTAAAGTTACTGTGAAGAATCTCGCACTTGCATCAATTGTAAACACCAAAAGATGAGATTTGTAGTATAATGAACTGTGTCTTACATACCCTGTCTCTTTATTTCTTCCATTATGCTGCTTCAATAAAGGAGATGCCTACACACTGCTTCTCTTGGTAACATCAGCTGGAGGAGAATATGCAACTTGCTCTTGGTATTTCATCTATGATCTGCCCCTTCATATTAATTGTGTTGCAGAATCTCACATGACACTGGCATATTTTACCATTTTTTGCCTGTAACTTTAGATATAAACTACATAGGCATTGATGTTTTTATACATACAATGATACTCTTTCTATTCATATGGGTATATATATTAATTTTGTTTATTATTTGATGTATGTGTTGTAATCCTTGTATTCTTTGTCAGTGTTGTGTTACAATTGTTGTAACTTTTTTTTGAAGAGTTAGGTATCTAGATATCATTAAGTCATGGCATTACTTGTTGACAAACTACAGTATTTTCTCCTTGCATCACCAGAGGCTGCAATAATACTCTGGAAGAAAGAAGATTCATCTGACATGTTCATGGAAGAATCTGAAAAAGAGAACAAAGAGCATTGGACTATTTGGAAAATGCTGCGTGGCCACTTGGAGGACGTGTACGACCTGTGCTGGTCTCCGTGCTCACAGTTCCTTCTCACAGGAGCTGTGGATAACACTGCAATACTCTGGGATGTTACTAAAGGTAGGATTCTCTTAGCTTTCATTGTTTTTCTATTTTGTTTTATCTTATTTATTTATTTATTTATTTATTTATTTACTTATTTATTTATTTATTTTTATTCCTGCAGATTATCTTTTATTTGGAAAATTATCTGGCTCCTGGCACATCATGAAAGAGAATATCTAATCTAAGTTGCCAAAATGTTTAACAATTTGAATGTTTTACTTGAATATCCCTTTCCTTCATATCTCTTACAGGTGATTCTGTAATACTTCTACATTTCACAGATCTCTTCCTTGAACCCTCCAAATATTTAAGCCTTATTCTTTAGCTTATTTTCTCTTTTTTTTTCTTTTTCTACTCCTAGAACTATTTCACAGTGCTATTGGTACCCTCATCTATCTTGTATTAAAGTCTAACCTATACCTCCTTTAAACCCATTCATTCTTAGCTTCCTTTTGCATATATATTTGTAAAATTCAGCCATCAGTCTCTAAAGTTCCCTTACTTTTTCTACTTTCCATTTCATTCTGTACAGGGCATCATCTGCAAAATAGGCTTGCTACCACAGCCCACAACTCTGTTCAACCTTAACATTGCACCAACATTTCCCTTGTTGGCTTTTTACTTCTTTGTAGTCATTCATCAATGTATATGCCAGGCTGACAGGACTTAACCTCAAGGCTGCAAGCCTTCAAGCCTCAGTTTTGGTAATTTTTGCAGCTTACCTTATACTCTCCATCTCAAAACAACAACACAACTGATTTACCTGGTTTGCACTCCATTTTACTGTTGCTGTTTCCTGGTACTGACATGAGCAAAGAAGTATTAAGTATTTGATAGCATATTATTAAGAGATGGATATCTTTTCAGGTAAAAGCATCAACATATTAGGTGACCACAAAGGATTTGTTCAGGGTGTGGCGTGGGACCCTCTTGGCCAGTATGCTGCCACTTTGTGTTCTGACAGGTGAGTCTCTTAATTTGTGATCCTGAATAGTATAATATGAAGACATTTTATTGATAGCTCATTGTACTTATGTTAATACAGTAAAAGACTTGTGAGGGTAGTTTTTGAAGTGAATATACAGTAAACCTAACTAAAGATCATTTCAAATGTTAAAGGTAAACTGTATGCATTGCAGTGTGGCTGCTGCCTAATTGTGCAGCTGAGAGTACCTGGGTTCAGTGAACCTTATTGGTTAAAAAAACAGAGGTTTTAGGTATTCCAAGGGAATTATGGAGAAAGAGATTTGTCTGAAGGCAAAAATAAAAATGTGTGAGAGAATTATTGTTTCATTTGGTTGTCAGGCATGGAATTTCAGTGTATGGGCATGGAATTGAATTGGGATGATGGAAATGGAGTGCTTGCAAACAGTGGCAGAGTGGGAAATGATAGAATAGGCAGTTTGAACCTAAAGTTTGTAAAGATGCTGCTTCAGTTAGACCCAAGTGAATTCTGACTCCATCTCATATCATAACTATGGCTCCAGCATGAGGATGAAACTTTCTCAGAAGAGCCTTCCCTGGAAATAAAGTAGACTGCCAGTTAGATGATGCTCCCACACACAAGCCTCCTTCCTGTGCTAGTGTGTGTATGAGAGATCACTCATTCGTGGAGTTGTTGAAATTATATGACGAGGCAAAAATCATGATGTGCCATTTACACACACATAACCACATATGTAGGAAGCAGATATCTAGTCACAGAATAGGCAAGTGATTTGAGTCCACTGTTAAATTATGTATGTTAACAATCAATCAAGTTATTCACTATTGACATCCCCCATTAAAGAGGGGTAGCTGAGATAAGATGTCTACATGTCTTGTCTCATCATAGGAATTACATTCCTTTCAGACAACTTTTTTCAAAGCATAGGAAATACAGTTGCAGTGTTCTTTCAATCTGGAAGGAGTGAGTACAACCAAGTTGCATTTGCTGTACTGCATTATGACGTGCAGTCTTAAGAGGCATTGTTTATATCTTGTCCATATTGTATACCTGAACATTCTTAGTGCTTAAATCATTCTGGTTTACATCTTTGCAGGTGCTGCAGAATATACAGTATTGGAACCAAGAAAATCGCCTTTAAAATGTACAAAGCAACCTTGCCCTTAGTAAATGAGGAGGATGTGATTACTGAGAAAGTAAGGATTGTGTGCTTTTGTCTTAGTCATTAATGTGAAAACATACTATTGAAAGTCATCATGGATCTCATTATTCACTCAGAATAGTCTGTAATAAGTATTTAATGCATATCTATTTACCATTATCTACTATTTCCAACCTTTAGACTTGTGCATTTGTCAGACTGTAAAATAGACAGTTTGAATTTTATGGCCAGTTATGTAAGTAAATAACAATTTTTTGTTCATATATTTTCCTCTATTTTATTTTAATTTATTTTTTTCTAATTGATTATTTCATATTGTATGTAATTATTTATTTATTTTATTTTATGTTATTTTACTTCCTTTTTTTTTTCAGATAACAAAGCTATTCTATGATGACACCCTTAAGTCCTTCTGTCGCCGCCTGAGCTTCTCCCCAGATGGAGAGGTGCTCCTTACTCCCTCAGGGATTGTGGAAGAAGAGAGTGGCAAAATCACAAATGTTACCTACGTGTTCTCTCGTCACAACCTTTCAAAGTAAGGTCTTTGTTGTATTCATGCTCTTCATCTGAAACATTCTAGCACATTTATTTATATACTTTTTTATTGTTATTATTCTTAAGACTTTTCTGGGAGCCTCCACTCAGAATGGGTTTTTAGGATAAAATTACTCTTATTTTGGTCATATTTTCTTTAATACATGACCCATAATTATAAAGAAAAAAAACATAACAAATGCCTATCCTCCTTTGCAATGGCATTGTTGTCCAAGTCAGTGATATTTTAGCTTAGCTGGGAGTAGAGATAGGATAACAGTATATCAACTGCTCTTCAAGCATTGTGTATGTGTGCTGTGCTGGATACAGCACTGGGTACACCTTATGTGCCTGCAGTGCCATCTTGACTTGCCCATCTGCTCCTCACTGCTCTCCCCACATCTCAAAAGAAATAACTTTCCATTGTCCCCTAAAAGTTCCATTAGTGTGATTTCACATCTTTAAAAGTAGACAAAACTGGCTTGTGTTTACACTTAGCTATGCATCAAGACTTATGCTGTGAGAAATCTATGTTGAGTGAAGGATGAACTTTTTTGGTGTTCATTTTCTGTAAAGTTTCTTCAAGGCAGTAACTTTTTATTTATTGCTCTGTATGATATGACAGTGGGACCATGGAAGGGTGTACAAGGTGCTGTGACAGTGTCACCACATGAATCAAGATATTCTGACATTTTCTGCAAAGGTTTCAGTATTGACTTCATATTTCTTCCAGAAATAATTATGCTTCTTTGAAGTGTCAAAGTTCATTGTTTGATATAAAATTTTTCCAACAGACCTGTCCTGTACCTTCCTACCAAAGACAAATACACAGTAGCTGTCAGATTCTGCCCGGTGTTATATGAGCTGAAGCCTCTACCTCGAGAAGAAGGGTCATTACAGGAAAATGTAAGTTGTGGATTTGGAAGGAAAGAAACTATTTAGTTAAATATGGATTTTTATGGAGGGGAGCTATCAGCTAAAAAGATAGTAAAACATTTTTTAAGATAAGAGATTTGAAAAACTGAAAATTATGTGGAATTTGTCATTTCATGAAGTTTGAGAAATCATGATATACTCTGATATTCTTAAGGTGGTTTTCGACTTCACATGATGGGATCCAGTACATTACTCTTATGTGTTTATCATGTCTTGCAACTTGTGACATGTGCCTTTTGTGTTCATGAAATCTCCTGTATGGGCAATGATTATTTTCTTCAGATATCAGGCATTTGTGAGGTGAAAGAGTCATGTAGAATATATAAAGGGTGTATAGAGTTTGCCTTTCCTTAGACAAACAAGTACATATCTTGTGTCTGTACAGATCCAGGCTGGTTTATGGCAGTGATGACGGGGATTTCGTTGAAGCTGGAGTTCCTACTGGGAGTGGGGAATAGTAATGAAAAATTTATTTACATATTCAGTTCCCTATATTTGTATGTTACATATGTGTTAGAAAAGAACAGACTTTGGAACAGAATTTGGAATTAGATGAGATATATAGTATATATATAAGACCACATGAACATTGCACACAATGGTCTTGTGTACTGACAGAAAACCCTTGTTGATGGAGCCTCTGAACTTATGAAATCATTAACTGCACACCTTCTCCCCACTAGTAGCTTCATTGTTCAAGACTCCACTTAATCTCAACTTTATTCTGTTCATCTTACCTAGTGTAAGAATTAATTGGTGTCTTTGCTCTTTCATTCCTTTCACTGGTAAATTCTAAAACTGCATGTTTCTGTTTTTCCTCACACCTGGCACCTAAGCTGTTTCATGAAAGCATTATCAAGACACTGCTAGCACTGAATTGGTTTATTAATTTGCAATGACTAGACTGGAGTTTTTTTCCCATTTGTATATATATGTATCTCAGCAGGAAACTTTTTTCTCCTGCAGTGAAGTCCAGTTGTGTAGATAATTTTTTTTCATTTATTTTTTAAGTGCCATTGATAGAAGTAATTTGCATAAGTCACATAAATTTATGGATGCATTTCACCATTATCTAAAAGGCTAATTTCCAACTCTTCCAGGATGAGCCCCTTGAGCCATGGCAGGAGTACTCCAATCTCTTTCACCTGCCGTACAGGATGATATTTGCAGTCGCCACTCAGAATGCTGTCCTCCTCTATGACACTCAACAGCCTGTCCCATTTGGCAGACTTTCCAACATTCACTATACTCATCTTAGTGACCTGTCCTTGGTAAGTCCTCTCTCTCTCTCTCTCTCTCTCTCTCTCTCTCTCCTCTCTCTCTCTCTCTCCTCTCTCTCTCTCTCTCATCTCTCTCTCTCTCTCTCTCTCTCTCTCTCTCTCTCTCTCTCTCTCTCTCTCTCTCTCTCTCTCTCTCTCTCTCTCTCTCTCTCTCTCTCTCTCTCTCTCTCTCTCTCTCTCTCTCTCTCTCTCTCTCTCTCTCTCTCTCTCTCTCTCTCTCTCTCTCTCTCTCATGTGGTTATATTTACTTTTTGGATAAGTTACCAATCTTTTTTTCATGCTATCATCATCGAAGTGATTGTTCATATGCTGCAATTCTTGCAGGTCCTCAGATGGGCGCATATTAGTGATGTCTTCAACAGATGGGTACTGTTCTCTAGTATCTTTTGCCGAAGGTGAGCTTGGCACTCCTTATGTTGGAAAAAGAAATAACACATCCAACTGTGAAAAAGAGAAGGAGGCTGACTCTAGTAAAGCAGAAGACAGTGCAACCACAGAGGATGTAGAGATGGAGGAAGAAAGCAAAACACCTCCCAGTAACAAACCAGAGAATGCAAAATCTTCTATTAGTACCTCAGACAAGTCACCTGAGTACAAAAATGGAGAGTCTAAGAAGTCTTCCAGTTGTACATTAGACAAGACATCTAAGAAGAGTAAAGAGAGTAAAGCAAATTCTAGTATCACTCCAGAAGAATCATCTACTGAACAAAAGGATGGAGAGAACAAAAAGAGCATAACAAGTTCCAAGACCACACCAGAGGAATCATCTATTGAACAAAAGGATGAAGGGAGCAAAGAAAGCGTAACAGTTTCCAAGAGCATGCCAGAAGAATCATCTTCAGTACAAAAAGATGGAGAGAGTGGAAAGGCTCCCACTAGCACATCAGTAGAAAGCACCCCTGAACAAGCACCCAAGAAGCAGATGACTGTAAGAAGAGCAGGAGACAGGTGAGAAAAGTTGCTAAAATGTAAGAAGAGCAGGAGACAGGTGAGCAAAATTATTAAAAACCTTGGTCATTCAAAAACAGAAAAATGCTGTTGTGAGCTGTATCATTTATTAAGTGCTATCCATTCATAACATGGTTTACATGATAAGAAGAGTTCATCTTGATATTTAGGTGTTATACAGATGGCTTGTCTTATTCACATTTATCTTTCAGCTCAAAATCTACAAAGAGAATAGCCTTGATCACTCTCTCTGGTCCCTCCCACAAGACTGATGAGAACACTCCAGTTACCAAAGCAGAACCATTGCCTTCATCTACCAGTCCAGCAAAGATTCAGGTCAGGCTTCTCTCTCTCTCTCTCTCTCTCTCTCTCTCTCTCTCTCTCTCTCTCTCTCTCTCTCTCTCTCTCTCTCTCTCTCTCTCTCTCTCTCTCTCTCTCTCTCTCTCTCTCTCTCTCTCTCTCTCTCTCTCTCTCTCTCTCTCTCTCTCTCTCTCTCTCTCTCTCTCTCTCTCTCTCTCTCTCTCTCTCTCTCTCTCTCTCTCTCTCTCTCTCTCTCTCTCTCCAGATTAAAGGTTTATGAATTATTCAGTCACTTCCAAGATTTTAAATTACACATTTAATATTTAATATTTGAATATGTATCCATCTTTTCTGGTGTGCATCTTGAAAAATTTTTATTTAATGTCTATGTGAGTGTCTAACTTTCCCCATATACCTTGGAAAACAATCCAAGATGTTAGGTGTCTGTCCGATTGCATGAGTGTCTAACTTGCCCCATAAATCTTGGTTGACAGGACAAGATATCAAACTCTTTTTTCCAAGGACACGAAAGTGTCCCACTTATCCAATATCCAAGATATTCAGCTCCAACTTAAATGGGGTTTAATGTAAATGATTGTTGTTGAAAAGTAGTAAGATTTAAAAACTATTTGTTTATCAAAAGTGCTTGGCTAAGAACTGTGGAGCAGAGTAGGCCTGGTTAGCAGATGTCCTGTTAAGTTGTCTTTCTTGCCTTTTAAAACTGCACATTCTCATAGCACTGCTGTCTGTTATTTCCCACAAGATCTGTTATGCAGCATCCATTATCACAAGGGAAAATTTCCTGAGGTTAATAGCCTTCTTTGGCTAAACAGCATTTTCTTCAGTATGATTTGTATGATCTTAATGCAAAAAGAATAAACTTTTCAATTTTGTACTCTTTTCTCACTCAATTTGTCATGTTATATGAATTTTTTTTTCTCTCTGTCTCTCTCTCTCCTCTACAAACCTGGAACAAATTATACCTAAATGCATAATTTTCATTATATGCTGGTATGAAAAAAATATAGAAAAGTTCTTGGAATCAGTTAATTTGTAGTCATGAAAACACATTCAGTTGTTGTGTTATTATTTTAAGCTTTATAAGAATTAAGTCAAAATTATTCCCTTTTTCTTTCAGGAAGAAGCAGCAGATGTTGATGAGGAAGTGAAGAAAAGATTTGAAGGAGAATCTGTAACACCCACTAAAGTTTCAAAGGTTCCTTCTCCATCCAAGACCCCATCAGGCAAAACACCTCGCCGAGTTCCCCTCATTACCCTTTCCAGTCCCAAGGGGAAGAAGAGTAGTAATGAATGTAGATGAAGACCATAGTGACAGGTACTGCTAGTCTCTCATGAAGTCTTGAAGAAAATTTTTGCTTTTGCTTTCAATGAAGGTATCACTTGATATTTGCCTTTACTTTTTGTATGTACATAGGCCATTGAAAACTATTTACCAATTTATTTGGTTCTTTGAAAAGTACATAACCTTTACACTTTTTTTCACATTTGTTTATGATTGTAAAGCCTCAGCATCAACTTCAGTCACAATGACTTTTTTCCACCCTTGCCTTTGTGTGGCATACTGGGGACAAGAGATTATGCTCCTGGCAGTTACATTGTCATTATTTAAAGGAACTGAAATAGCTTTACATGATTGTGTTTGCAGTAATGTCATATTGTCAGTTCATATATAATTTTTATAACAAATTATTTATTTATTTTAAAACTAATATAAAGATAAATGTTATCATTTATCTCCTTGCTCTGGGAGTAGGAAGAAGTCAGTGTAACTGGGTTTGATGCATTTACCAAGCATAACAAATCAACTATGGTATGCATATTTACAAAGATATTTTTCCCTGAATTTTTACTACTTCAGTTCTGTGCAAATATTGCTGGTTTGTGAAGTTCCAGTGGATTTAGAAAAAAAATATATGCAGTTTTTTTTTTATTTATTTGTTTATTTATTTATTTATTTATTATTATTATTATTTTTTTTTTTTTTTTTATTGTGGGGGGCAGGGGGGATTTGGGCAATGGACATCATACTTTACTATTGAAGGTTTTGTATAGTCTTTTTAGACTGGGTGATGTCTTCTAGAAAAGAGGATTGGAGTTTTTACATTATTCTGTGCCTTCCTCTATTCTTACTCTTCTATATGCTATCCCAGGGTGATGCTGGGCTGGGGACCCAATCACCCTTGTCCATTTTTCCTGTTCTCCAAGTGGTGATGGGGAATCACAGATAGAGCTTTGATTTGCTTCCCAGAGGCAGCTGAATGCCTGTGGCTGAGTGTTGACTGGCACTGAATTTACCTCAACTGTCAATAAGTCCAGTTGTGAGGAGCACTTGGAGCTGTCTTGGATGGTGTGGTACTTCTGTCTCAGGGTTGCTGGGTATGTTTTGTGTCTGAGGATCCCACTATACATTAATCCCCAGGGCATCTTTTTAGAAATGTGGGTAATGGACAAATCCTTGGCACTCTAATCATGGTGGATCTGGATGTTGGATTTTGTAGTGTGAGATGAAAGCTTGTATGAAATTTGCTACCTTTGTTTCTGGAACATTAGAATGTCCCAGTCCAAGCAGCCACTTAGCACTGGTTGTTGCTAATATAACCATGGCACAAGATGCCTGTCATCTAGGCTTGCTGTGGTCACAGTCACCCTAATGTATTCCCAGCTTTTTCTCTTTCAAGGTGTTTGGCTGCTCTCCTTTTGAAACAGTGGCTGCTTGTTAGTTGCATTAAGTTGGTCTGAAATTTTTAAGAAATTTGTTTGTAATACATGAAAAGTTAATTTATAATGAATCTGATGTACAGTTTTTTTTCTATGGAGCTATATTGGAATGGTATACTTAGTATGTAATAATAATTTTTCATAAGCTGTACTTTTGGCACTAATTTTAACCATGAAAAATATTTAGTCACAAAAACCATGCAATCATTTTCACTACAGACTAATTTTTCATACTGGTGGCTGTTTCCCACACATGCTGGGTAGCACCAAAGAAAAAACAGGATGCACTGCCTCATTTTTAAAATAGTACATGAAAAAATAGTTTTTACGAAATTTGTCAAAACAAAAATTTTCCTTAAAGTTTTACACATAGATTCCCCTTTAATGCAGATTTACATGTCTTACCTCTTTTTTTTTTTTTTTTTTTTTTTTTTTTTTTTTTTTTTTTTTTTGTGTGTGTGTTTTCATATTTTTTTATTGTTCTATTTACAACAGTCTATTATACATCATTTACAGTTACAGTAACTGGAAGAAGTTCCACACTGGTCTAGCATTGCTTTGTTCATTTCTTTCTCCATTGTTGTTGTTACATGTCAGGCAGCAGCCTCATTTCTAAGTATACCAGTTTGATGAACCAGTGCACTGTTAAATGGTATGTACAACTGGTAGCTATGTTATTGTCAAGACTTGTTACCTGTTTTATTTAGACTTTTAAAACTTGCAATATCTACAAGTAATCTGTTGATTCTATAATCCTGTAGTAACTTATAGAGGGACTGAAAAACTGAGTCTTTAACCAAAGTTGCATTGATGAGGTTAAGACAAATATTAGTTACTGGTATGAGATAAGTATTTTTGAATGTGAGCAAAAGAGGTTCCTCTGTTCCATTGTGCTCCCTACAGATATTATCGTAAAGAGAAACAAAGAAAACCATGCATGAGGATAAAAAAAAATAATTACACATGGCCACCCCAATCCTTTTGTACATGTTGCTACTGCTTATTCAACTGGTAAAAATTGTTGTACAGAGCTTCATTTTCATTGTTATTTCATTTATGGGCTACCTTTCACTACGCAATGTCTCTAACTTTTTTTAATATTAAGCTTTTTCCAGTCTTCTTGCCTGAAGTATAAGAAAATACTATGATTGGAAGGTGATGCAGCATGTGCACACTCCTCCCAGTGAACTGGACCTATCACAGAATGCTTGGGTGGAATGGTGGCTGCCATTTTATGTCAACAGCAACAGAGAAGAAAGTGAAATGTACAAGTGTATATTTCCAGAATTGTCTTTTTCCAGAGAGAGTAATTTTGCACAAGGTATTATCTCTTGTTCCAGTGCTTTAAAGTATTTATGAATCAGGAATGTTAAATTAAAAAGGTAACTTTTAAGAAAGTCTTACTTTTGTATATTAATTAAATACTTCACAAAAGTAATATCATTGTTTACCCTCTCATCATTAACATTTTTAACCATTAATATTGTTAGTTATTACATGAAAAGATATCATGGAATTGGAAAGAGTTATTTGACTCTAATGCAAACTTTTACATATTGTAATATGAACATTAAACAAAGTTTTAATAACTGATGCCTCATGGGTAAATCACAAAGCATAGTCTGGTGTTGATTTTGTGTTAACATTTAATGTAATAATTTTCATAGGAAATCTGAATTGCCCTCACTTTCTGTACCCAAAACTTTTAACAGTATGGCTGCCCTTAAATGAAATATATAGTAATGCAATGCTTATGGTATTGAAATCATCATCATAACTAATTATTATCTATTATAGGGCTCTATCCTTTGTCAGCCTCATTAACAAACATAGCAAATTGATGAAGTGAGAAATGGATGTTTGAACAAATTTTAGAAGCATTAGTTGATTTAGTATAGCAATGAGTATTACAATGGTTTGGGCATGTAGAGAGAATGGATGAATAGATGTTGAATAAGATAACTAGATCTAATGAGAGAAGTATAAGGTTAAAAGGAAGACCTCAAACAGGATGAAGGGATGCAGTGAAAAGAACATTGGATTGAAGAGGGATGTTTTTGGGACAAATAGAAATGGTATCTTATGATAGGGATGACTGAAGAGCAATTGTGAATGCATAAACATGGATGATAATATAATTGTGAATGTGAGTGCATCTTGTCTTGGTTATTCCCTTTGGCATTTCATACAGCTAGAATCAAAGTAAATGAACTGATATTACATATTGCACTAGAAAGTTGGGCTGTGAGGAAAATATACTAACCATCAGTGACATTACAAATTAATTTTTATTTTTGGTGCTCTTAAGAGCTTAGAGTATTAAATGAAGTTATGTGCTGAAATTTAGTTTTTCCAATATCCTCTGCAGTACTTCCATGTTTGGTCAAACAGGCTGGTGTGAAGTGACTCTGAGAGGAAGTGTTTATTGAAAAATGAATAAATTATCCTAGATGTAAACCACAGGAAATTGCTCATTACTAAGATGTCATATTTATAGCCACATCGGTGATGGATTTCAGTGGCCATATTCTGCCATCTTAATTGAGATAACCAGTAATATATGATTTATAGGATGTGTTTATCTTAGTGGTCTAACAAAATTCTATAGTTATGGAGAAACAATGGTGTCTATAAAATTACCCACATTTTAATTTGAAATTATATTTTTCCAACTAAAGGTATCATATGAGTAAGTGTACTTCTTGTCAACCTGAATGACTTACTTTCAATTAAATTCATTGTAAGCTGAACTTAAAACGTGAGCTAGGACATCTACTTATAGATTGTTTTCTAATTAATATATGTGTTCCATTTCACAAGCTGATACTGTTTAAGTACATGATCAAGAGAATGGATTTTATAGGATTTAACCATCATTGTATTTAATAAAGGCCGTAACCTAGAATGACTGAGAACAAAAAAAAAAAATAAATAAATAAATAAAATAATAATACTAATAAAAACAATAATAATAATAATAATAATAATAATAATAATAATAATAATAATAATAATAATAATAATAATAATAATAATAGTAAAAACTGGCTACTTCAGAAACCATTGTGTTACGTATGAACGGTGGAAGTCACTACACATCAAGACAGGATGTGATATGATACTAGGTGAAAGATTTCTCAGTTATAATAGCTATTTATTACAAGAGAGAACATGAAACCTCTATTTAAGCAAGAGAAAAAATATAAAATTAACCTTAAATCATGGCGAATACCATTGCCCAAAGTGAACAAGGTGGCTGCGTCCCGTTGGAAGTGGTTTTTGAGGAGGAATCAAAATTCCCGCCACCGTAAACAGCTGGAGGAACGTCAACACAAAACAACAGTGGATTCCCCGCAGCAAATGGCGGGGAATGTGTGCCGTTTTTTCACTAAAATTAAAGAGTTAATAATCTGGAGCTGGAGTTACCTGTGGGCCCTGTGGTTCTTGTTGGTCCTGTCCGTGGTGTACTACCTGCGAGGGCCGCTTAAGATCACGGACAACATCGGAATGGGTGAGTCCAGTGCCAGACCTGCCGTGCTGCCTGGTGAGAGGGCATTTTTCACCTTGCCCGACAGTGCTGGGTTTGTGAGCATGTGTGGCCTGTGTGTGTGTTGCTTGGTGCCTTTGGAGGTAACTAATAGAGGCTGTGCCATCTGGCGTGTGGTATGAAGGGATGGGATGCACGCCACGCGCCCCGCTGCCATGGTGACCCAGCAGGTGTGCGCGTGTATATGTGTGTGTGTGTGTGTGTGTAGCGAGTGTACTGGCCTTGCATTTTGCTATGAGCAGAGGGACATGACATGTTTCCCTTGATGCTGTGTGTAGGATACGCGTCAGGTCATGTCATTATGTAGCAGGTCAGCAGCACGAGGTGTTTGGGTGGCTGGGATCAAGGAAGATGTTAGGTGCTTAATCACTATCGGTTTGGTAATTCATGTACAACAGAAAACAAAACCAGTGTCAAATAGATAGTCTGTAGCAAAGCAAGTAGCGTGTCTTTTTTTTTTTCAGTTTAGTACTTATGATGGTTTTTATTTACAACTGCTCTATACATTGTAAGTGATGTATGTACATAAACGCATCGTTTCCCTTTATCTTGTGTTGGGCATATTGAAAGATATTTGGCAAAACCATAGTTTTGACACGGACATATATATACTGAGATTGTCTTGATTCATTCTTTCCTCTGTATTGAGTGAATTTAGGATGAATGTGAAATGGGATATATGTGAAAGAGGACAAGGAGGGAGGGGAAAACTAGGTGATTGGGTTGTTATTTTGATATGCTAATTTATTTTCATATGCGTTTAGAATAGAAGTGAAATGGCATCACATAGTGTATTTATATATATTTTTTTAAATTATGATTGTCAGTCACTGTTTCTGCTTTCACAATAATGAGGTTGAAATTTGGGATAAAAGTGTATTACTATTCAGTGCAAAAGAATCAATTACTCAGACAGAAAAATATTTGGTGAAATTTCTAAAATTTTCTCTGTGAAAAGAATTTAATAAAAAGGTTTAATTGAAGAGGCAGAGTTTATGAAGCATGTCCATTTCTTGCCAGGAACATCAGATTCATGTAGACTGTTATTTTGCTTCAATGTATTTTATGCTGCATTGCTATATATCTCGTTACATGTACCTCGTGAACTCTAAATTCTGTCTGAGTTTTAGTGTGAGAGTTACAACTTTGTCTGACATCAGAAAATAGCTCTTTGTTACCAAAAACTTTTTATAAAGTAAGAAATAACAATGATTGGTCATTGAATTGTGAAATATTACACTTTGTGCACTTATGATGAACATCACAACTATTCCTTATGTGAATAACTTCAGTTGAAATAGTATGTGCTGTATTTTAGGGCTAGTAATGATTAGCAAGGTACAGTATCAATGAGAAAAGCAGTAATTCAGTGGTAGCATTAATTTCAATGATTTGTTAAATCTACTCAAGATTCATCAAGATAAAAGACTTTACATTAATGATGAGGCCATATCCATTTCAGCTGAGTAATATATGGATAAATTTGTGAAGTGTATTGCAAAACATGAAAATTTAATGTTGATGATATGTAAAAAGGGCTTTTGCATAATGAAGCGGTAGATATGAGGCTTCTTAATCAACCATTTGTCCAGCAGCTACTAAGCCTGTCACTAAGAACTCCTTTCCTGCTTGCATACTCTTACATGTACACACACAAACACACAGTTGTCACAGTATATCATGGGGCTGTTCCCAAGTGGAGAAGTGCATTTAATGAATCTTAACTCATGTACTAGTATAAGTATGTGGAAAATTAATGAGTTAATGATAATTATGTAACTTTTTGTGTTGATACATAGAAGGAGCCTTTTCTCTTACTGTATTTACTAATGGTATAAGATATTTGCATCACTTAAAATTAGTTAAAAAGCTTGATATAGTGATCAAAGAAACAGAATAAACTTTAAAGAATGTTGTAAGATATAAATCTTTTAAGGAAACTTATCAATCTTTGTAGCAGGGAGTCCCATCTCTTTTCAGCTCCCTTTTGTCTTTACCTTTTTTTTTTTTTCTATGCAGTGCATTAAATTTTCTTCATAAAATATTGATGTGCAGTGCATGCCAAAAGTTACTGAAGTCAGCAAAAATATCAAAATCTTGAGAACACTGTGGACATATGGAGAATACTAATAACAGCAAAAATTTGATAAAGCTCAGGCAAAATTGAGAAATATATTTTTGATTGAACTGCTAGAAGCAAATACAATAATAGATTGTTTCCTTACATTATACTGCTGCCCAGATAGCAGATATAACACAGGGCCATAATCAATCACCACTGTGACTGTCAGCCAGCTACTTTTAATTTTTCCAGAAGTATAATTATGCTGCTTCAGGATATATGATGGCCCATCTTGATCAAGCAGGACTCAACTTACGGCTTCTGCTACCTGTAACCCACATTCACTGGATTATGTTGGCCACACCATTGTAAAATATAGATTTCCTAAAACACAGAAATGTCAATCTAGGCACAGCAGACAAATATTTCAAGGCACAAGACTTGAGTATTACCAGTGGTCAAAGCAAACCCTGACCAAATTGATATTTTCTACTGGTTGAAGGCATGCACAGACATAAACAGTGCATATATTATTTAAGAAATCATACAAGTTAGAAAAAAAATATTTTTGAAAATATTTTCACTGAGCAGTTACATTTGTAAGTATTTCACACACACTGGTGTAATATTATATTTACTGTTTGTTTATCTAGACTGCTGTAGCTATGAAGTGAATATGAAAGTCTAGATAATAATCATGATATTAGTAATGACAGTGTTGATAGTAATAATTATATATCGAGACAAGTACTAAAATCAATACACTATAATTTTACTACTTGTCAGGTAGCGTATCGAGTAACAGCCTAATTTTTGTGCTGCTTTCACATTGTTCCCTGTTATGATAGATAAGACTCGTTCAACTACATACCCACATCAATAAACACAAAAATTCAGTCTTATCCAGATTTCTTATGCATCCCTCGTGATGAACGTACTATGGATGGAAGCAGAAGTCCTCCTTGCCGTTATTGAAGCCTTGGCAGTCATGCTAGTTACGTGGTTGTATTGCATTTGTTATGAACGTTGCTATTATTTCTCCAGTTCTTTATTTGCCGCGGTGTTCTTTGGTATTGGTCTCTTCCTTATGATCGTATGAAATAAAACCGTATTTTTTTTCGAGCACTAAGCTGAAGTTTAAATACTTGGAACCGTATCATCAAACGTTTCAAAGTCCTATCTCGACAACATTTAAAAGGCTCGAAGTTATTTTTACGATTTCAAGGATATTTTCATGCTTTCAGTGATAGTTTGCGAAGGGTTATGTATCATTAATGGGTTTATCTGTGATATTTTGAAATATTCCTGACCTTAGTAAGAGTCATATGTAAGCGTTTGAGGATACGGGCGAGGTGTCTGCTGATTAATTCTGTCTCTCATGTGACGTGGCATCATTCCAGCATTCCACGGCACCTCTCAGTAGCACACACACACACACACACACACACACACACTTCGTAATGTTTGTGTTGCTGCGTCATGTGCAAGATCATACCAACTTTGCTCCGTGGCCTTGCGTGGTATCTTACTCCAGCCTCTTGTTTCTGAGTTTGATTCCACAACTTCATGCAACTGGAGCAATGTTTGAAAAGATACAGAAGTTGTATCTATCTATCTGTCTGTCTATCTATCTATCTATCTATCTATCTATCTATCTATCTATCTATCTATCTATCTATCTATATATATATATATATATATATATATATATATATATATATATATATATATATATATATATATATATATATATATATATATATATATATATATATATATATATATATGACGTGAAGATATATTCAAACCGTTATAAAAGAAGGGTTGAAGTATAAACGAAGTAATGCGTAAGCGAAACCTGCTATAGCAGTACTGGTAGAATATTCGCGTTCATTTTGTATATAAGTCTATGAGTACAATGAAGGCGTAGACGTGGAGAGTGGCGAGTCGTGTTGGGATAAGAGCTGTTACAAAGACATGAGTGGTGCGGCGATTAGAGTAGCGAGGCCCGGGACGCGTGTGGCGGAGGGAGGCGCGTGTGGGGGTGAGAGAGGGCCGCAATCAATAGCAAGAGGGATGCTGCGCCAGCCTCCCTCGCTCGCCTAGGATGCCAGCTCTCGCCCACCTGGTCACACCCTCTTTACGCCGGGCACCCCTTGTTAATTCTTCACCACCACAGTACTGGTCGAGCTGCTCCCTCTCTCCTGTTCTCTTAAATAATACGTCCTCCCTTTCCTCTCTCTCTGACAGCATAACCGAACAGCTCTTTAACTGGCGGTGTTGTGTGCCTGCGCTCACTCATGACTCCTCCATATATAGCATCGGGTCTGGCTTTTATTTTGCCGTGTTTATATTTCGTGTGCGGGTACGAAGTCTTGTAAAACGCACGGGCGTCACTCACTGTTGCCGTATGATGGACGTGTTACTGTGCTGCTGCGACGCTTGAATGTTCTCTTTTTTTGAAGGGGGAGGCTGGGGGAGCAAATCTCGGCAGCCGTCATCGCTAAGAGAGGCAGTGCGAGCTTCTGTACCCCAGGCCCCCCCACGTCCCTCCCCATCCTGCCTCACCGTCTGTCACCCAGCGCCACAACAAAACTTGGCTCCCGCGTTTTCTCAGTGCCGCGGCCCAAGCCCCTGTCCGGTGTCTCTGCCTCCATCGCCTGGCCGTGTGTCGTTCATACTCCGTCGCTACCTCACGTCCTCGAGGTCACTGCTACCCGGTGTGTTGACCCAGCTTGACCTCACTTGCCGGCTTCTATTCGTGTTGGGTCTTGCTGGCGTAAATGGACTGATATGTTATGGAGGTTGGCCAGAGGGGAAGCATCAAAGCCCGCTGCATTATAAGGAAGTGCCGTGCCCAGTGTTGTGTTGATATAGCCAGGCCTGCCATAACCTGGGCTGTAAACTGTATTGACCTGGCGTGAGTGTGTCCATGTGCAAACCATTATTCGCGGTGCCGAGGACTCATCTGATTGCTGGCCCCTGCTCTCCGCGCCTCCCCCCTAGCGGAGCCCAGACATGCTCGACTGTAAGTGTCTTAGCTCATTGTGCATGCCATCACTGATCACCACCCTCCACCCACGCCCGCCACCCCTCCCCCATCTCTCTCTCTCTCTCTCTCTCTCTCTCTCTCTCTCTCTCTCTCTCTCTCTCTCTCTCTCTCTCTCTCTCTCTCTCTCTCTCTCTCAAGTTAAATAAATCGATAAATGTAAATGCCCTCAAATACACATGTGTGTGTGTGTGTGTAGAGAGAGAGAGAGAGAGAGAGAGAGAGAGAGAGAGAGAGAGAGAGAGAGAGAGAGAGAGAGAGAGAGTATTGCACGTTTCCGTGTGGTCTTGAACCATAAGCTCTCAACTCCTACAGTGAGCTATCGACGGATGATGATGTGCACGAGGCAATTTCGTAAGCCGCAACTGACCTTGTGCGTAACAGTTTGCGTATCCTTTCGTGGTCGTTGTTAACGTGTAGTGTGTATTTGTGTGTGTGTGTGTGTGTGTGTGTGTGTGTGTGTGTGTGTGTGTGTGTGTGTTAATCCGTCACGGTGACGCCAGTGTCGTGGGCCTGGGAACACCTGTTGTAATTTGGCCTGCCGTGCCCGTGGAGTGCGGCCTCCAGCACCACCTCCAGGCGAGTCCCATAATAGATGGTGCATTGTACAGTGGAGGGCTGCCAGCGTATTGGCGGCTCTCCATTCTCCGGGGTGAACACGTGCCTATTATCACTAGAGGAAGACTCATAACTTGTATGATTTTTCTCTTATCTCGCTTGCTGCTGGCTTTCAGCTGTTTGGCCTCCGTGTGTATCACGTATTTAAAGTATGTTTTGAGTGGCGCTGTGCCATCAGAGGTGGAGGCGGACCTGCCGCCCGTCAGCTCCACCAACGCACCAGAGCGGCTGATCTGTGCGGCGCTGTCCCAAACGCTCGTCACATCAGACTAAGTCACTGTCGACAGTATTAAGCAGAAACTGTAATGTTGGTACTAACTTACTTCATTTAATTTTACTTCGCTTCTCACCGCCTTCATAACAACTCTGACGTGTGTGTGTGTGTGTGTGTGTGTGTGTGTGTGTGTGTGTGTGTGTGTGTGTGTGTGTACACACACACACACACACACACACACACACACACACACACACACACACACACACACACACACACACACGTCAGAGTTGTTATGAAGGCGGGGGGAGAGAGAGAGAGAGAGAGAGAGAGAGAGAGAGAGAGAGAGAGAGAGAGAGAGAGAGAGAGAGAGAGAGAGAGAGATTTACCTCTTTACATGTAAATGGAATTGGCCAAGGGAACAAAACATCATCAGAAGCTAACTCAGTCGCATCTCATCCACCCCCACCCACTCACAAAAAAAAAAAGCTATTACTTTTTAGAGAAAGGCGACTCCATTCTAGAGCTGTCTTGATAAGTTATTTTTTAAGGAGTGGGAAGGTAGATGCAAAGCGTCCCAGAGTATCAGTAGTATGGCAAAGATAAAGGTGAGGGGAAGTAGAAAGGTTTGTGTACCGAGGCAACAGGTGAAGGTAGACAGTTATATAGACCAGTAAACATGAAAATAACGGTAGAATATAGCAATACATGTCACAGCGGCGGAATGTGAGAGAGATAAGACAGACAGTAGAAAAGCTTTTTACTTCACGCAGTATGAAATGGGTGCAGGTGTTGGGCCGCACACTTGTGGTGCATTACTCCCCACAGGGGCGGATCAGGGGCCTGTGTGGAGTCAGCTGGTAGGGTTACAAGTATCGGTGGTAGCGACTCTGAACAGCCCATTTCATGGAAGCTGTTCTAGAGAGACGAGATGTTAGATTTATGATTTTTTTTCAGTTTTTCAGAGGGGACAGTTCAATGCCTTTGATTTTTTTTCCCCCTTATTACGTGTTGAGGAGTCTAACCAAGGACAAAACAAAACAAGGGAAAGAAGAAAAAAAACCATGCCGCTACTCCCCTTCAAAAAATAGAATTAAAATAAATAAATAAATAAATAAATGAATAAATGATAATTATAGGAGCCTTCAAAAAGCTGGCCAGTTTAGTTTTAGTTTGATAAGTTGTGTGGAAAGTTATGTTAGGCAGATAAGTGAAAAAATTGAGGTTTTGAAGTACATAAGGTTCACCCTACTTCACTCACAAATTATGCAAAGCTAGGCGATCAGTGGCTTCTTTGTAAATATTCACATTCCTGCTGAATCATTTGTCTGGTAAATGACATCCTGGCTAGAGTCATGAGCAGATAAGTGGATAGGAGGAAGTATTTGACTGAGGAAGTATTTCATAGTGGTAGAAAGTGGGTGGTAGGAGAAATCCTTGTAGAACACCAATGTTAATATGTTTAGGAGAATATTGATCGTCTATCACTGCAGCAGTAAGGAAACCTGCGGCGAGGGTACATAAATAGATGGATAGAAACTGTAAGAAGGAAGTTTGAAACAATTATGCCTAAATATCAAAGGCTTTAGACATGACTAAAGCAACAAGGGTTTTATCTTATCAGTCCCTAGGAGATGGTGGCCAAGATTTAGCAAGGAAAGGCAAGAATAATTCATATTAAAATTCCACACTTGATAGACTCAAAACCTTCAGGAAGACAAAGTCAAAGCTATAGGTCGGTAGTCTGAGGGACTGGAACGGTTGCCCTTCTTAGGAACAGCTCGAATACAGAGTAGCTTCCAGCAAGAAGTAGAGATGGATGTTGATAGACAGAGAAAGGAAAGGCTGGCGAGATAGGGGCGAGCACGGAAGCAGTTATGAAGAGTAATACAAGGATAGATTTATTCACGAACAGGGATGAAGGGAAGTCAGAAGAAGCATTATCACAGAATTTTAATGAGGATGGTACAGTAAAAGATAGAAATAAGAAAGGGACGAGACTAAAATTAAACAGCGTAAATTTTCAGCAAAGCTCTACGCGAAAACTTGTCTGAGAAGTAGAAGGCGTGACGGCGGTGCGTCGATGTGAAACTGAAGAGAGAAAATTAAGAAACTTTGTCAGGGCTATTTTTAGCTTGGTACTAAAAGACACTGGGGAAATTAGATCTGGTAAGATTTTTTTTTTCATTTTTTTTTTTTATAGAGAGAGAGAGAGAGAGAGAGAGAGAGAGAGAGAGAGAGAGAGAGAGAGAGAGAGAGAGAGAGAGAGGTATGGAAGACATATGTTTCAGGGCTAAGTTTTTTGTGTGGGTGAGCCGCCTGTCTGTCTTGGACGAGAGCAAACTGAGTTGAACCAAGGTCTACAAGATTTTTAGAATAGGGTAAAATCTGCGTAAAATGCCTGCGGATGTAATAGGCATATGAAGAGCAAGATTAAGTACATAGGTCTTCTTGCTTGGTAGGGGCGTTATGCCAGAAGCACCTCAGCCTTAGTCGGAGTTAGAGGAGAGATGCATAACACGAATATTTAGTAAAAGTGACAGTGAAGTTTGGCAATGGTGATGGAAATTTTGATGACAGCGTGAGCACAACAAATTATATCGGTGTGTGTGTGTGTGTGTGTGTTCACTTATTTCACCTTCACTCTCTGTCTCTCATGTAGTGCGGACCAATCCCGCAAGAGTACGCGTATTGAACGCACTAACGTTATGAGCCATGAGTGATAGGTTTCATTAAAGCTTCAGCTGAGTACAAACAATCAAGGGCGTTCCATGTGTCAAAATGATGCAGTGGTCACCGGTGTGTAGTGCTGAGTGGTGGTGTGTGTACCGGCGTGGCTACTTGTTACTAACCACCGGCATTGGAAACACTGACTGACAGACTTACAGTTGCTTGCAGTGACATTTCTTTCATGGGGGCAGGAAACTGTCAGTGACTGGCGCACCTGGGAACCCCGGGAGAGAGAGAGTCCGTATCTTCAGTAGATGTAAACATGTTAGTAGTAGGGAAAGAGCGGACGTGAAGGCTGTTTTGTCAAGAGGTCTTAGCGATGGGTTGGGAGCAGACGTGTTGGGCGGGGTGACAGGAGGGTTCGTTGTCCAGTGAAGCACCCGCGAGGCACCCGCCCCACGCCTCCTCCCCTCACTGGTTCACTCCCATAGTTCATAGTTTTATTGACCACAGCATCATGTACATAGTGATAATTATTTAACAATATTAATTTATGGGTCCAACCTAATTGAGTACCATATAATTCTTATTCATTTCAGAGAAAAAGATAACAGGTCACCAATGACAACCAATATAACAAAGACTAAATACCAAAATATACCAAATTATAACTAATTACCCACGCAGTTCACCTCATCGTCTCTAGCATCATATTCAACAACAATTTTGCCCGCACCTGCCCTATTTTGAAAAGCCTCTAACTGAGATTGCACAGATTTTCAAGAGTGTTTATACGGTCTAGTGACAGATTTCCAAGATTTCTACATTATTAACCGGAGAAACATTCTTGAAAACCCGGCAAATCATCTCTGGCCGTTTAAAATAGTCGTGTTGAGAGAGCAAAGCGTTTCTGAATACGGGTCTCCTTTGTGTACGTAACTCTTGAGATAGAAACACGCGTATCAACACCCCACTCCACTCTGGACGTAATCATGCCACTCTTGAAGGGCTGGGTACAGGGGTGGCACGTGCTGGAAGTCTCAGATACGTCATGTGGCCTCATCTCACGGATTGGAGAAGCGTGATTAGTGATTAGAGAATTGCTTGCGTGGCACCTCAGCAGCTAAGGTCATATGTTGCTGAATTATAAACCTGCATAATGTAGTAATGTTAAAATGAAAGGTAAAAAGTAACGAAATTAAGATGATACTTAAAATTTAAAAGCTTGTAGAGGAAGATTGTCTTGCTTGTGACTGGAAAGTTAACGAAATGTATGTTCGTAGCTACACAGGCGACAGAAAATGAGCAGGCCCCGATTTACGGATTGAAGAAGCGGAAGCGTACTAGAATTGTGATGGTTGCTGGGTAATTTGTAAAGGGAAGTTGTTTGTCTTCTCTCTAGTAGGTGCTTGGAAAAATTAACGAAATGCATATGCGACAAAATTGTTGTGGCCTCAACTCACGGACTGGAGACGTGAGAATTGTAGGGTTGCTGGGAAGTTGCCTTCTGCTCGATTTTTTTTATTTTTTTATTTTTTATTTTTTAAGACAATCAACGAAACATATAAACGTAGGTAACAGAAAATCAGCAGTATTCTGTCACGTGATGGTTGTAGGCCACGCGACCCATCACCGGTGTGTGGCAATAACTAATCTGGCAGTAACATGGCGGTGTAGGGACTGAGGTTCGGGGGACCTGATAAGATTGTTGTGGCAAGCCCAGAGACGCGGGTCGTAAATCAGCCCGTTGTCAATGTGTACTGTTATCATGCCACGCGCACTGTCTTCCGTCTTGTATTTTTGTGAATTATTTAGTTCCGTATTGCTATTAGTTTCGCCGTTTTGTCTACACTATTTCTCGGAGGCGCCGGTGGAAGTTGTCAGTGATTTCAAAGGTGTTTCTATGATTCCAGTGACAGTTTGTCTTAGATTCTGTCTCATCAGTATGAAGAACATCCATGAAAACCTAACTAGTCATCTCCTTGGCCGTTAGAAATGCTAATGAAAGCTCAGAGCGTTGAATAATACGAATTTAGTCTATAATGAAACGCAGAGATGCCCTTAGTCGTGTTTAGATTTTTGTATGCGCATCATTTACGTATTTTCTCATTGTTCACCGCTCATTTTGTGGAGGTGGACGGGTTTAGCACGTTACATGGTGGTTGATGTGCGTCATTATCTCGCGAGTAGAGCGCAGACGGGTGAGTGGTGGTGATGGTGGTGGTGAGAACAAGTGGGGTGTTGATGACGGGGCAAGTGAGGCGGCGGCGGCGGCGGAGGCAGAGGTGGCGGCAACGGCGAGGCACAGTGAAGATCGCGCGGGGGTCGGGCAGGGTGTGTGTACTCATCACTGCCTCTCACTGCACTTCCCTCGCCACGGGCCTCACCCACTCACTCGGAGGCACTAGGATGGGGGCGTCTTGAAACCAGAGGGTGTGGTGGAGGTGGTGGTGGTGGTGGTTGTAGCATGCCGTGCGTTGGAGGATTGTTTTAGTGTACCGTACTGGTAAAATAGATGCAGTAATAGTCTCTCTCTCTCTCTCTCTCTCTCTCTCTCTCTCTCTCTCTCTCTCTCTCTCTCTCTCTCTCTCTCTCTCTCTCACTCTCTCTCATCGTCACGCACGTCACGAAACAAGCAAATGAAGGAAGCTAAACAGAAACTTACGCTCGCATCTAATGCCGCAGTGTGCCTCCCGAGTCTGTAGTGTATACAGTGCGCGTGCCGTGTGCTTTATTGTCCCGAGATAACACCACCCATACACTTCACTCCCTGTCAAGCCAGCGTTCCCGATTAGGCAACCTGGGGAACGTGAACATAGACAGGTTTTTATTAGCTGGGCAACGTGAAAAGAGACAGTTTTTTTCTTCATGATAGAACTGACGGACGGAACACTGACCTAGCCTGGCTTTGGTGTTGAGAGATGGAGCAGGTGTATAAGCTATCATACTGGTGGTGGTGGTGGTGGTGGGGGTGGTGTACAAGTGTGCTGCCTCCTCCTAACGTGTTATCTCCCCGAGTGGGAGCGTTAACCAGTTGACTCGAACCACATGCGAGTGGCTTGTACTGTGCGTTTATTCCTTGAGGTAAATGAACTGCACTTCCCCTCTCGCATCCCCCACGTACAATAACAGATGCTGATTATATATTCTTTTGTTTTTTGTTTTTATTATTCTGCAGCTGGATGATGATAATTTAGTTTGTGTATTGTAGTGAGATGAAAGAGTTAGTTTATATTTGAAACCGTATGAACGATTGTAGACAGATTATATTTCGCTTCTTCTGTTATGTTTTTCTTTGATGTAGCTAATGCAGTCTCACATCGTTTTTATATTGTATTTTTTTTTTTTTCCTGTAGAATCGTGAACTGATACAGCATGAATAATAGTAGTCCATCAATATACTTCTTTGTGGTGTTTATTCATTAGTTAGTCAGTAATCATATTAGTGCAGTGTAGTAAGAAATCAAACAGCCTTGCTCATACAGTTTGAATTTCTTACGCAGTTCTCATAATATAGACACACTAATAACATAACCACTTTTCCTTTAGCTAATTCTCGTTTCTTGCGTCAGATCTTAATTCCTCATACATCTTTACCACAAGAGAAGAGTTAACTTATAGTGACTCATTTGCCTGTTGCAGAAGACTCAATGTGGTGTAGTGAACTGTCATTATTGTGCTTTCTACGAGGGAAAAGTTCATGTTGTGGTGTCATTTGTTTTTGAAGGGATTTCCTCTGGATAGGTACTGGCTGATAACAAAGGCGTGTTGCCATGTCACAGTTATAGGCTATTTTTAACGCGCTTGGGTGAAGGTATAGTTTATGTTGTTGTTGTATTTACTGAAAGCTAAAGAGTTGGAGGAGGAGGAGGGTGAAGAGAGATCACATTACCGCAAGAGGGCGTACATTTTAGCCAAGCAACGTTCAAATTGTGCCAAACTGTAATTTTACGGGAAATTTGAACACGTTGAGTTTATTATGCACCAGAGAGAGAGAGAGAGAGAGAGAGAGAGAGAGAGAGAGAGAATATCAACATTTAGGCATCATAAGGACTTTGTTATTTTCCTTTCTTTCCATTCTATATAAACAGTCCTCAGTGTGTGTGTGTGTGTGTGTGTCCGCGCGGAGCTGACAAAAATTCACGAACAACATTTTCTGACCATATTGCGGTAATTCACGTTTGCTGTTTTACTTGTATACGACTGCTAATTATTATGCTAGCAAAGCAAACAGGATAGCTCAGTGGATGTGTGCTTGGCCCTTGGCTTCAGTATTTAAGTCCACTCGCTCCCAGGGAAGGAATGCAAATGAGTATACAGAAAATGCTGGGCTGTAGTGTTAGTGTATGCTGATTTCATTGTTACTTTTGCTACTACTACTACTCCTATTACTACTACTACTACTACTACTACTACTACTACTACTACTACTACTACTACTACTACTACTACTGTTTCGTCTCTAGAACATGCAACAAGTTAACTTTGTATTCCTATCAAAATCATTATTTATAAGATACCGGATTATACAAGTAGGTAATCCGGTTTCGTCCAGATAAGTAGGGATTTCCTAGGAATGAAGATTGGTTTATCTAGAGAGAGAGAGAGAGAGAGAGAGAGAGAGAGAGAGAGAGAGAGAGAGAGAGAGAGATCGTCATTCGCAATTCGTGTTGGTTTCTGTCAATATTCCATCGTTATTTTGTCTTCGAGAATTAGAAGTGTGTGATTATTATTATTATTTTTTTTCACATGCATGCTTCCTTGGGCTTGACTTCCTTATGGGGCTCATCGTCTCTCTCTCAGTCACGCCTCACGGTAACCAGTTGAGGGTTTGGGCTCAGTGAAAAAAATATTGAGCGCGTTTACATTGGAATATTCTGTGGGCCATACTATCAAACGTGGCCACATCTGATTTCCCCTGCTTTTACGAGTAACAAGAGGCTGTAGTGGAAGTTATTAGTGTTTTAAAGAGTATTTACGAGATCTAGTGACGATTTGTAAAGGATCCTGTATCATCAATGAAGAACCAAACTTTCTTTTTCTTTTTAACGATTAACAGGCTGTAGGGAGAGTTATTAGTGTTTTAAAGAGTATTTCCGTGATCTAGTAACGATTTGTGAAGTATCGAGCACCATCATTGGAGTACCCGTCTTACCATCTGTGTAGCCGTTGCAATAGTCCTCAAAAGAGCCAGAAATTTTTAAATACGGGTCTTGGTCCCAATGCTCATGAAAACTGAGACTCAAGGACCTTATTCTTAATCTTTTCAGCGCCTCACCTCGAGTACATATAACAGTTGTATTCAATTTAGTATTCTAGTTTCCCGGGACGTTTTCGTGATTGCGGTAGTAGGATTCTGCACTAGGATTCTGCACCATTACTGGCAGAAACATCGATGAGAATCCGGCTGATCCTCTCAGTGGCCTTTGATCATCCTAATGGCAGCCCGAAGCGTTTCAAAATACCGACCCGGAAATCCGTGGCTGAGACGAAAGCATCAAACTTTTTTTTTCTTTTTTTGTGTGTGTGTAATTGTATGGGAGGAGTAGAAATAGAGTGTTAAACGTCTTTTGTAGCAGTACGTGAATGTATGATTACTCTTTGTTTATTTATTTACTCTCTCTGCATCAAACTCCTCCCCGAGACAACTACTCCGAGAGAAAAGTAATTTAAACTAATTCTTATGAGGTCGAGCTCTCTCAGACTTTTTATTATTATTATTTTTATTTATTTATTTATTTATTTATTTATTTATTTATTTATTTTTATCCGTTGTTGATGCAGAGTCCTTGCTAAACCATCACTGCATTATGAAAACGCCCTTTAAAATTAACAACCTCATTTCTACCAAGTTATAAGTGGTCGAGACAAGGCTTTGGAAGATTTTGGGAATACAGATCCGGGTGTTGGTAAAGATGACATAACAAAGTGAAGCTGTTAAGTGGCCGTCAGTGGCGAGCTTGTCAAAAAGACAGGTCAGTAAACATGTTGAGTATTGCGTGTAATTTTGGCCAGGAAATTAGTGTCGTGGAACCCAGTGAAAAGCAATTAGTGGGTCGCAGTGAGGCACCCGCACACAGTGTTGGTGCTTGACAAATATGGGGGGATGTCATTTCTTATCAAAGGGCACTGGATGCGAAGTAGCGCTGATAGTGGTGGTGGTGGTGGCGATAGTAGTAGTAGTAGTAGTAGTAGTAGTAGTTGTTGTTGTTGTTGTTGTTGTATTTGCTAGAAGTAGTGTTAGTGGTAGTGGTTGTTGAGATATGAAGTACGTAGTAACATACTTTAATAAGTTTTCGTGCTTGCCAAGGATCTCACCTGGGAAGACCAGGATGCGAGGGACTTTTGCTCCCCACGTGCCATTTACATCATAAAACACCCACTGTGATTTCGAACAGTATATGCATAGTCAAATATGCATTACACATTGTAACCAAAAACTCAAATAGAGCTATTTTTGTTACAATATTACGTCCTTTAAACTCCCTGTCACTTTAGTCTCCAATAAATGCGTTCGTTCACTGTGGATTAGTTAAGATTTTCATGTAGTCCCAGGGTTAGTGCATCTATTTCCCTAAAAGAAAACTAGTATTCCCAGCGAGACGAAATGGCTGGTGATATTCTCAAGTTTCAGTGCAGAGCCGTTGGTAGAACTTCCAGTCATAGTTTGTTTGATCCAACATAAAAGTTCAGTGACAATACAACCAGGAAAGGAAGACGGTATAATATGAAGCTTTGAATACGAGTAGAATCCCAATACCCGTATTAAGTAGATTAAATGAGGCCGTATATCTTTGAGCAGTGTTTGTTTTGTGGTGAAATCAAATAAATATTGGAGGAAATTATAGCCTCTTGGTGACCAGTAGCCCTCTCTCCATGTTGTGCGCTTTACGTCAGTCACGCATACTGATGATGCCAGTATGTGTTTTTGTCAGTGCCATTAAGCAGCTTTTTAATACTAGTTCTTGGAAGTTTATTAGACATGAAGTCGTGTTTGAATGTATGTTATCTTTATCTGGCTGCAAAACTGTTACACTTGATTATTACGGACTTTTGCATGGTTTATTTATTTATTTATTTATTTATTTATTTATTTATTTATTTTATTTATTTATTTATCTGTATCATATTTTTATTGACCGTATGTTTTAGAAGTTTAGAAAATCTGAATTTGAAACGTTCACAGTGTTACAACAGGTTTTATTTATGGCATAGTGTAGAACTCCCTGATTTGTTATGACAACACCTCTGTGTTTTCCCATCACCTCTTGAGTATATCATTCTACTCGAGCCAGATGTGTGGCGGGGAAAGGGGGGGGAAAACGTGTCCAGGTACATGCGCACCCCAGGTGTCGAATCTTTTCCTAGTATTAGATATTGTTACTTCATTAAGGTTCCTTAGGCAGTATCTCGCCAGACTCGTGTACAGTACAGCGTCTTCAGAGAGACTGTCTTGGCACACGGGATAGACACAGCGTGGGCTTTGGACTTCTCTAAAAACAAACTTTGAACGGATATATTTTGACGCGCATCACATTGAGTACAGTTCCTCGTTGCGTTATTTCCATTTCCTCTTTACTCGAACTTACAGGAAAATGAAATAGCATTCAGAAAAGATACCCAGGCGTCGTGTTAGTGCAACCATGGGAGTGCACCCAGCCAGAATCCTTCGCCAGCGTAGCATTCCTCCTCCTTCGGGACTCAGGCGCAGGGTAGGGGAGGAGGACCCGGGGTGGTGGGGGGCGGGGTCCTGGCCTGACGAGAAAAACCTGTCAGGATGGAGGGCCGAGTGGAGGAGTAGAGGGATGTGGTGCAGGGAAATGGAAACCCCGGAAACGAAAGATGACAACCCCCGCGTGTGTGATGTCATGTCCGTGATGGTATACGTGACCGTGTTCATCTTGCTGCTGCTGTTTGCTGTGTTCATGTCCTTCTTCACCGTGATCTCAGGTACTGCATACGTGGCCTTAGTCAATCTTCAGGTGCTCAGAATATTCAAGAGCACTTCGTGAATGTAATGATTTGGTGTTTGATGGGAGCACTAAGTCACTGGTATACTGTTATATTTCATGCAACATTTAATTAATTGTACAGTAGATTAATTAATTTGGTATTCAGGCTGTGAAATAACATTTAAATAAAATGTGTAACTTTTAACACTAGGTTATTTCATGTGCTTTAATGTGTTAACCAGTGTTACTACTGTTTGTTTACTCCCTTAAGGAAACGGAAAAATGGTTTTTCCTTGTGCAGTGGAGCATGTTTCCTCTGAAAATTAGTCATACACACACACACACACACACACACACACACACACACACACACACACACACACACACACACACACACACACACACACACACACACACAGTCTTGAGTGATTAATGTTGCAAGACAGTATTATGCACAGTGGACTCTTTTTGTCTGTCTGTCATCTGTGTCCGTCAGTTGTGAGAGATGCCACAGTGTCCTGCTTTAGTTGTCTGGGTAATAAGAGCTTTGTATTGTGTGGAGTGCATTGACAAAACATTACTTACTGGATGTGGGAACTTTTATTCCCTTATCATTGGTAAACTGATTGTGATGGAGGACTTGATAAGATATAACTCACAGTATTAGTATATTTTATTATTATTATTATTATTATTATTATTATTATTATTATTATTATTTTATTATTTATTTTTATTTCATTTTACTTTTTATCAGGTAACCTTAATTAATTTTCCTCCATTTAATTTCATACTTCTCTTCTTTACAGCCACAGTGTTCCTGTCAACACTCACACCCAAGTTCTATGTTGCTCTCACTGGGACATCATCCCTCATCTCAGGTCTTATATTGGTGAGTCTCATGTCTTTGTGATGTATATGATTCCCTGTGATGCTTTTTCTCCTGAGAGAGAGAGAGAGAGAGAGAGAGAGAGAGAGAGAGAGAGAGAGAGAGAGAGAGAGAGAGAGAGAGAGAGAGTTTTATAATGTACAGACAATAGTGCAATGTAAGTTTCATTTGTTTTTTATTTACATATTTTAATAAAAGATTTCTGTTGTATGTCTGTGATGATGTAATTTCCAGTTTTGTTTTTTCCCTCCTTCCTTCTAGGAAAAAAAGTTTGTGTGTGTGTGTGTGTGTGTGTGTGTGTGTGTGTGTGTGTGTGTGTGTGTGTGTGTGTGTGTGTGTGTGTGTGTGTGTGTGTGTGTGTGTGTGTGTTGCAGCATTATAATAATGAATGAGCAAAAAATTTCCTTCTTTTGAATTTTCAGTTTAGCTCATTACATTTCTAGGTGACAAAAGACTACTGCTCCTAATATTTATCACAAGGGAAAGGTTGATTTGTAGCTTTTCCTTTCTTGTCACTTTGTGTGCATGTTCTCTTTCATATAGTATTTTTATACTTAAAGATGTACATACTTAATACACTAAAACTAGCCAAGATCATAAGATATGGGATGTTTTGTATGATGGTTTTACAACATGAGCATAACAGTGTTCCAGTACACAGTCACTAGAAAAGAATTGCTTCAGGGATAGGCATATGTTCACAAATTTAGATTGCTTATGAGATACAGTACAATTTGGACTGGAATTATAGAATGTATAGAAAAGTTATGTGATATATTTGTATTCAAATCTGTGGTACATATTTATTTATTTTTTTATTTTATTTATTTTTTTTATTTATTTATTATTTTTTTTGCTCCTGTTGCTGGTGTACATATTTCTATTTGAAAAATTTAAATGTGTGAATATTCATGAGTTTATTTTCTTTGGTGATTGGCATATATATATATATATATATATATATATATATATATATATATATATATATATATATATATATATATATATATATATATATATATATATATATATATATATATATATATATATATATATATATATATATATATATTGTCTAGAGGTAATCTTAATTGCCATTGCATATTGTTAGAAATCTATATGTAATAGTAATCATTATGTGGTGAAGAACTACTTTTACTCATTATTTTAAAAATCTTGCATTTGTCTCAGAAGTCATGGCTCAAAACTGTATACCTTTAAATCCTCTATAATACTGAATGAAGGGTTATATTTCTACTTACCATCTAAGTAATTTGAGGCCAGACATCAAATTATCATCAAATTAATGGACTTCATATCCTCCAGATTTTTGAGTGGTGGTACTTCAGGAAGTATGGCACATCTTTCATTGAGCAAGTATCCTTGAACCACCTCAGTCCATGGATTGGTGGAGGGGAAAACAATGCTGCAGAGAGCACCACCACTAATTCAAACAACAACAATAACCAACAGAGTGTTCCAGGTAATGTATGTTGTGTACTTGTATTTGAACTGATTGAACTGATTTACCAGCTTAATTATAAGAAGAGTATAGATGATGGCAAGAGAGGAATATTGTTAAGAAATCACAAAGGCTGTGCTGAAATCGTACCATGTTAATGGAAGAGCAGCAGACAGAAGATTGGAGAATGCTGTGTTGAAGAGTATGAACAGAATCAAGTGATGGCAAACCAAGCCACCCTTCCAGTCTTTCATTGGGTTCTCATGTGAAGAGATGTCAGGATACATTGATAAAATGGGTTTGAGAATCACAGATGTTGCATTAATATGTGTCATTTCAAACTCTTCCAGATTTAAGTAATAAAAGAATTGAACATATATGGGAACTGGTTAGATATGTGGTTTTTCAGCATTGTTTCATATCATTCACAAAGAAAAGTGGTTTATTTAGTTATTTTTGTGTTTTTTTTGGTTGGATGCCTTCTGGCTTCTGTAAAATACAGGAAGTTATTTTAGATAATTTAATGTATTTTATTTTGCAGTGTACAATAGCATTTCTTATAATCATGTATAATAAATGTAAATTTTCCTGGTTAAACTTTATGAATTGTGTTAATAGGGCTTACAGTCTTCCTTTTTAGTATCATAGCAAAATTAGTTATATAGATAATTCAGTTATGAATCTTTACTTTATTTCTTTGTTTATTATACAATAAAAAATTAATTAATTAATTTATTTATTTATCTATTTTCAGAATGTAAAGTCTGGCGAAATCCCCTTAATTTATTTAGGGGATCTGAGTACCAGCGGCTGACATGGTCAACCAAGAAGGAGCCGCTGACTTACTATGATATGAATCTATCAGCCCAAGACCACCAGACCTTTTTTACATGTGAGGCTGATGCTGGGAAACCAGAGTATGAAAGTAAGTCATTGAATGTATGGTGGTATTTGTATAGAGGAAAGCATGGGTTTAGAGAGGACATGTAGAATGAATGAAGCAGGAATGGTATATAGAGAGGAATGACAACACTATTTAGATATGTCATTTTGTAAATTAGCAAAGAGAATGTTATATGAGGCAGTAGTGTTAGCAGTTGTTTTGTAGATGCTTAAACATGCATTACAACAGGAGGAAGCAAATTCTACAAAATACACTTCCAGCTCTGATTACTAAAAGGATATGGTAGTGGCCTTATAAAAATTAAACACTATTTCTTATCTTATAACTACTTCCAGTTCAACTCCATAATGATAACAGTTAGTCACAAAACTGGATAATAGAATCTTGCAGGAAGTATGTCATAAACCAGTTTGCACATTTATTTATTTATACATTTTTCCAGTAATGCAGACAGCATGGAGAGAAAGAAATCCAGAAGTTCGAATAAAATCGGCAAGATCTGCCTTGGATCTCAACCCGGAATGTGCATCAGCATACATTTTGTTGGCAGAAGAAGAATGTACATCAATAGTTGAGGTAGAAAAGAAACTCAAGATTGCCCTGAAACATGCTGAGAATAATTACCGGAAGTCACAACTAACTCAGCACCAAAGCAGTGCCATGGAAGCATTACACAGTAGGTTTCTTCTGTAATACTCTCTTATCATAGAAGATATTTATTATTTATTTGTGCAGTCAATGTATTGGCAGTCTGGTTTCTTATTCTAGTTTTAATATTTCCTTGTGTGTGTGTGTGTGTGTGTGTGTGTGTGTGTTATTAGTTTGTGTATATATGTTTACAAAAGAGTATTCTGCAAATCTGCGAGCATGTAAACTTGTTATGAAGGGCCAGATATAGTCTAAGCTATTGCAGGAGTGGCAGATAAGTTGCATATGGAAAAAAAGGTTAGATATAATGATTTGTGTTAGTCATGTATAGGTCAGTGCCTTTAGTTTTTGACCAGGAAAGGAATAATTCATTATGTGCCTTTTGTTTAGATTAATTCCTGGTTTTTCAGAGTAATGAAATCAAATTGTATAGATAGTTTTATTTTTCTTCTGACATTTGCCATTCTCCAAAACAAGTGGGGTGGGGGAGCTGGCTGCATGATGAATGGTAGAAAGAGAGTTTTGTTATTTTTTCAAGATTGATTATATACTATATAGCCCTGGTACCAGAGAAGATGTAAGTGTGGGCTGCATATGAATTGGCCTTGCATTTAGTGTAATAAGAATTGGTCCAACCTTTCCATATCATGTATTCATTTTAATATAATGGTAGATAAGGTTCTTCCTAGATCAACTTCTTTTTAACTTTAATCTTTGACCTACACATGAGTATAGATGGTGTTTTGTTTAGATAAATATTAATCAACAATAATATTTTTTTGTATTTGTAAAAAGATAAATCAAGAGGTGTAAAAACTTTCTTTTGTTTATTTCAGGACGAGACACAAATGTGTTCATTTACATAAAAAGACGCTTAGCCATGTGTGCTCGGAAGCTGGGAAAGATGAAAGAAGCAATAAAAATGTTTAGAGAGGTAAATACTCCTGGCCAGTGGTTAATCCTCCTTATTGCATAGCTTTGCTCTTTAATAGTGTTATTGATGTTTAATTTCCATGGTTCATTAATTATTATTAAGTTAATGTCAGTGCATAATTACTGTTGCTTCTGTTGTATTTCTGGAAATTTAGAAATTAATGTAACCTTCATAATTACAGCTAACGAAGGAAGTGCCTCCCATCATGAATGTGCTAAACCTTCATGAAAACCTTTTAGAAGCACTCCTAAAGGTTGAGGCATATGCTGATGCTCAGGCAGTGTTAGCGAAGTATGATGACATAGCACTGCCCAAGTCAGCCACGATATGTTACACAGCAGCACTTCTCAAGGCACGTGCTGTGGCTGACAAGTAAGTGTGAATAGTGCCCAGTGTTACACTTTCTTAAGCTTCTTTGTCCTATTTTCCATTGTTAGCTATACCATTGTAGTTTACACATGGATGTTACTTTACTGTCTTCTTCAGTATTCAAATTTTTTATGTATTTTTTTATTTTTAATCACAACCCAATCTGAAATGTTTATTTATCTATTTATCTATTTATTTATCTATTTATTTATTTATTTGTTATTTGTTTGTGTCACTGTCAGTGTCATCACAGTCTACTTACTCTTATATGTTTGCCTTTAATTGCTTTAATGTTTTCCTCAACATAATGTTTTTTTTAGATCTGCTTTTCTTTATTCACTATTTCTAGTTAGTTTTGTTGCATCTTCATTTCCTCCTGTTTGAATTTTTTATATCTTTCATACATACATTGTGATAGATGTCAAGATGTCCACAGCTACTCTAAGTTTTGGGAGGGTTGATGTGCTTTCCTGTGACTTGTCTCTCAAGTATCTATAGTGATCCTTTTTGTATTTTGCAAAATTCTTCCTAAATGTTAAAAATATACATGTCAGTTATGTCTTTTAGTAATGTCAAGACTCTCTCTCTCTCTCTCTCTCTCTCTCTCTCTCTCTCTCTCTCTCTCTCTCTCTCTCTCTCTCTCTCTCTCTCTCTCTCTCTCTCTCTCTCTCTCTCTCTCTCTCTCTCTCTCTCTCTCTCTCTCTCTCTCTCTCTCTCTCTCTCGGATTTTTTTTTTTTTTTTTTTTGTGTGTGTGTGTGTGTGTGTATGTGTGTGTTATTTTCTTACTGAAAGAAAAAGCATGTTCTTGTATAGTAGAAATTTGATATGTAAGTTTAATTGAAGTGGCCTTCAAGGGTAACCGGAAGTGTACTTTTTCACTGCTAAATCACGTGTTCATACTTAAACCATTACATATTCACAGATTAATGACAGACAATTGTTATGTCACTCCTTTCTAGGTTTTCTCCAGATATAGCCAGCAAACGTGGCCTCACTGCAGCAGAAATGGCAGCAGTTGAAGCAATTCACAGAGCAGTGGAGTTTAATCCTCATGTTCCAAAGGTTAGAGTCAGATTTTATCATGGTTGTATTATTAGTACACAGTAAAATTTTGTGTGCTGAATTCAGTGTATAAATTTGTATGCTGAGATGTAAGAGAATGTATGTGAATGTATTTATGTAGATGCACTGTCTTGCCTATCTTCCTTTACAGGGTTATTGGTTTTGTATATAAATAGAACTTGCCCAATAAATTTTAAGTCAGATGTACACACATGCATGTATCAGGGTGATATCCCCATTTAAGGGAGATAGCCACATCAAGGTTTGGGAACACTTGAATTTCCTTTCTCCTCTTATGCTTTATTTCATCATAGGAACAAATATACAGAAGTGGAGTCTCCCTTCTCTATGTTCTGCCAGACATATGTATGTGAAACAAAGATGTAGAGTGAAAGTTGAAGGTTCAGGATTTAGGCAGTGGAAGTGACTTATTTGGAAGATGCTTATGATATGAATGGGTTGAGTGATTAAAGTAAAGAAAGTGTATATACAAGATAAAGGTACAAATTGTGCTAAATGATCTAGTAATATGGAGAAAATTGACAAAAAGTGAGATGACAGGGATGGTATACTAAAGATGTGTGGACACTGTGTGAATCAATCATCCCTTTAAAATGGTAGGACATGAATGAGAGATTGAGGGATTTAGAATGTGTAAGAGTTTGTGGGCAGAAACAGATTCCTTTGTCTTGGCCACTATGAGAAAACTCCAAGGAAGAGACATTAGGTTTAATTAGATTAATCAAAAGATGGTGAACATGAATAATTCCTTTCATTATAATTCCAGTCATTTAAGTTAGTGTGGCAAATTATTTAGATAACATTATTCAGATAAAAATTTTAATTATAATTTCCATGTCAGGGATTCATTGTTCATTGATATTCTTTTCCTCAGTACCTGCTGGAGATGAAGCCTCTCATTCTCCCACCAGAACACATTCTTAAGCGTGGTGATTCAGAGGCCATCGCTTATGCATTTTTTCACCTTCAGCATTGGAAGAGGGTGAGTATGATAATTCTTCACCTTCCCTTACTTCTTTAAAGATTTTGTAGTGTTGTAGTTACAGATTTAACAATTTATAATGTAACTGTTAAGAAGAGTTTCTTTAATTATAGTAGATATCTTGAAAATCCTTCTCCACATAATATTATATGTATCACAGTTGATGTAAGTGTTGTAAAGTTCTAATTAGATATATTTGTGTTACATGTAGATCCATTACTTGCTTTGCTTGGAAAAAATGTTGAACAAGAACTGAAAGTAAAAGCTAATTAATGCACTTACCTCACGCAGGTGGAAGGCGCATTAAATCTCCTTCACTGTACATGGGAAGGGACTTTCCGAATTATTCCTTATCCCCTGGAGAAGGGCCATCTCTTCTACCCATACCCCACCTGCACAGAGTGTGCAGACAGGGAACTCCTGCCTTGTGAGTACATCCTTGGCTGCTTCACTAGTTTTTGATGCTTGGTTGTCTTTTATGAAAATGAAATTCAAGCACAGCCTTTAGGTATGAAGAAAAAATCATTCCTTTCTTTTAACTTACTCTTACAAACCTTCCATGCACATTTTTCACTGTCATCATCTATTCTGCTAACAGTATGACCCTTATATCATTCATTTACTTTTTGTGTCACCCCCTTGCATTAATTTGCCAGTGTTGGAATACTGTTCTTTTCTTAAATTTTTTATTTATTCATTTATTTATTTATTTATTTATTTATTTATTTTTATTTATTTATTTTTTTTATCACTTCTTCAAATGCTGCACTCATTCCTTCCTCTCAACATATGCTATAACTGATGGGAGCAGCTTCCTAATCATTAGAATGTTCACATACACATATATTTCAATTTATTTTCCTTAAGAACTTGGAATTACTTTATGCTGATTTCAGGGCTGTACAGTCACAGTGGTCATTTATGTTTTATGACTCTCTCTCTCTCTCTCTCTCTCTCTCTCTCTCTCTCTCTCTCTCTCTCTCTCTCTCTCTCTCTCTCTCTCTCTCTCTCTCTCTCTCTCTCTCTCTCTCTCTCTCTCTCTCTCTCTCTCTCTCTCTCTCTCTCTCTCTCTCTCTCTCTCTCTCTCTCTCTCTCTCTCTCTCTCTCTCTCTCTCTCTCTCTCTCTCTCTCTCTCTCTCACAAATACCTCAGTTATATAATTCATGAAAAGATTTTTTTCTTCTCTTTTTCTCTACTCTAAGATTCAGATGGAATTTTCTTTATACATTTATTAATTTTGTTTTTCATTTGTGTTTTCCTTAGATTCAAAACCTGCCTGCAATCTCACTCTTGATTTTGTAATATCAGCAGTTTAATGTATTATCATAATGATATTTAAAATATGTATTGTCTTATGCATATTTATTTATTACATGCATTACTATATAGATTCTCCAAACCTCATGAAATTATCATTAGTCACTTAGTCACTTTTACTTTCTTTAGATTTCTTTTTAGACATTCCATCCTCCCTCCACACTCCATGTATTGTATGTGTAATCCAGTGAAAAATTGAAGAGATTAAGCAAGAGCATTTTTCTGTTTTGTTTTTCAGCCTTCCATGAAGTATCAGTATATCCCAAGAAGGAGTTGCCATTCTTCATTGTGTTCACAGCAGGCCTGTGTTCTTTCACTGCCTTGCTAGCCCTTCTCACCCACCAGTATCCTGAACCTATGGGAGCTCTTGCCAAAACAGTAAGCTCACTGTATAACATTTCATAATTTTTACAATTTATGTGTTTATCGCAGTGCAAGATGTGCATGTATACATGTACAGTGTTTGTAGTTGTCATAGTATCTTCAGTAAAGTCTTTTGAACTTAAATAGTGAATTAGAAAACCCAGTTGAGTTTTTAGAGCATATGATCCATATTAATATCAGGCAGTCAGAGATATATATATAGTAATATAAAGTTTAGAATTATACTGGAGACAAAATGTAAAGACAATAATGCATAGAATTCTGTGCTTTGCATGACTAATGTTTCTAAATGTCACTTTGTTTTTTACAGCTTCTTAGTTGGTGGTATGTCCCAATCCAGTATGTGTTGGAGAAGCTGGAGGCTGTGCTGCCATCCAACCTCCTCCACCATTTATCACGAATCTGACCATCATATTATGGGTAAATATGACGATCTGAACTAAACCAGTTGTGTATAAGAAAAAGCAGCTGATTTTATTAGTATCAAAATCCATTTGCATTTCATTACATATTGTACATTTTTCCTATGTATTTTCAATATTGTTCAAAAGCAACACAATAAAATTTCCACAATTCAGCATTTTATAAGTCAGAATTCCATATCAGACAGCAAAGTAACAAAATATTCAATTAAGAATTGTCAAATATAGGCAATTTCTGCAAAGTTTTTGTAAGCCAGCACCATACTGACTATGCAAAATCAAGCCAGACCAAACTCAGCATAACCAGTGCAGTAATAGTTACTACATAAGAACTGCTGGTTCTGGTTCTGGTTGAAGATCTGGAGGTTTAGCTTTTACAATGGCACCTCCCTGCTGTGGTCTTCTTTACAGTTTCTTTTCACAATCTGATTTGCTCTCTTCTTTTTCTTAAATATGAGGTATCAAGAAAAAAAGGGCAAGCTTGCCAAAAGCATGTTTTGAGGAAAATGTTTGAGGTTTTTGCATGGTTATGATATAATAAAAACTCTTTAGATGTGCCATTTCACTTCATTTAGGTATTTTTGGGAAGTATTTTCAATATATAATTAGATACAAGTAGTCAGTAGGTTTTCACTTATCAGTATAGTGAGCAAAGGGTGTTTTAATAAGCTACCACAGACAGAAATGTAGACACCAGCAATGCTTTGTGATAATTTTGAACATCGTAATCACCTGGGTTCCAGTATTCATCAAAAACACACAGAATAACCTCCATTCCTACCTTCTCAAAGCAACCATATCTGCAGGCAGGACCCACACAACAAGCAGGCACCTGTTGCTTGGTATAGGGACTCACATAAGCCTCCCCAAGGTTCCTTTATGTCTTTGCCTGCACACATTTCTATTAATCTACATGAGGAATATTCACACAGCCTCTTGCTGTATCTATTTGTATGCAATGCTAGCAGAGGTTTGTAATTGTATTACATTAAATTTTGTTTACACACTTTTCAACAGGAATATGCTTCAGCGCATTTTCTCAAAATGGATTCCTGTTTTGCTTTGTCTAACTTCCCCTAAAGTTGTAATATAAGATTGTTGTTTATTTACAGTAGTATTTTGCATAAAATTTTAAGGTTGTTTTTTTGTATCTGGCGTATAGGATGAACCCCACCCCACCTTTTTTTTTTTTTTTTTTTTTTAGGATGATATGGTATGTAAAATGGAAATCGAAACAGATGCAATGAGGGTTAAGGATATCCACTCTTTATTTGTATTCCTATTATGAAATAAGGCATAACACCTTGTTTTGGTTATCTCTTTTAGGAGTGATGTCAACTTCATTATGCAAGATAGATAAACATTGTAATATAATCAGCTATTTGGAAGATAGATAAACATTGTAATATAATCAGCTATTTGGATGACAGTGTATATCTCTGAGGTTAGTGTTTCCTCCCACCTCCCCTGCACAATGAAGTGCAGGAAGAAGCTAGAGCGAAACCATCTGTGTTGTGGTGTTTGCACCATGTAATAGTTCAGATTTCATCCATTTGCAATATGTTGACATATTCATTGAATCTGGTCACAAAAGTTTGGTTTTGTTAGGTTTTTAAATATCCAGGGTTTGACTAAACAGATCTCTTACACAAAGAGGAAAAAAGTGATCATTCATTTAAGAATTGTAGTGTGTTTATGTGTACAAGAACCTCAATACTATTAAAACTAATAGGAATTACAAATGACTGAGTTATTTCTCTTCATTTTGTAAAGAAGAGGATTAGAATTATAGAGTGAAAGGAGAGCAAGTCAAGGGATAAACTGATTTTGAAAATATACTAATGTTTCATATAGTCAGCAATTAAACTGATAGTTTTTTTTTTCTCTCTCTTTTCTTTTCAGAATGGAGGAGGAATTACACATCATTTGCTCTATCATCAGCTCTCACTTTTCTACTCTACAGAAATTGGTTGTATTAAGATTTGTGTCACACTGTGTAGCTGCGGACATGTGATCAACAAAGCCTGGCCAAGTTTCTGAATAGTTAGAACATTGGTCTGACTTGATGTCTCTTGTTTCAGCTGCATATTTACTCTTAAACCAGTGTTGTGATTTTCTTTTTAAGAAATGAGTAGTACTTAAATATATGCTTAAGTTAATTGTTCTCTGTAATAAGGGAAGAAGTACAGAGCTTATGTGAACGTGAGCTAAAGCACAAAAATGTAGAAATTTCATATTGTAAGGCTTGGTTACTGAGTTTCTAAAATTTTGCATTGATAAAACCCATAAACATAATGCCATTGGTTAAATGCATTCAGTTTATAAGTCAGGTAACTATGATATAAAAAATGTTCACTCATGTTACTACCAACATTGTATGTACCTGAAATGTGTACTTGTAATTCCTTGGCTATTGAGTATTACTGCTGCAACTGGGAAGTTATGTACCAATCTATGCAAGTACAGTATCCTTTAGGTTTGCATGGTCTTATTGAGACTGAATCATTCATTGCAGTGAGTGAAGAACAAACTGTGCTCATTGTGAAGACTATGAAATTGTCATACACAAGTGAAAAGTACCTGCATTTTATAACCTCCCACTTCACTTCAGTTCTTGCAGCACAGAGCCCTCACGTGACGTTCCTACTATGGTGAGCCCCCCCAAAAAAAACAGATTGCTACACTTAGTTGACAAAGTGTACACAGGTCCACTCAGATTCACACTGGCTTCGAGCATATCCCATCATCAAACTGCTGACGAAAATTAAGTTTATTAGCAAAATTATTTTAATTTTTATCTTATTTATACATGCTTTGGCTTGTATATGTGAGGGTATTAATGGCTGAAGTGTGCAGGTTTTTTTCTTGGAGGAGTATGGTTCCAACTCCATATATGATCAAAATTCATTGATAAATGCAAGTATTACTTTCAGGCTTCACATTTCTGTGGTGCATATGTGTTTTCCAAATACATACTAGGTTTTATTTTGTAGTTAATTTTCTTTCATTCCAAGGTTTGGACTAAAAATTCAGGTGCTAAGCACCCACACTTAATGCTGCTGCCATCATGTCACTGGGATTATACAACCATACAGTTACGGTGGACCTAACACTCAAGTATCAAATTTATATTCTTTGTTTATGGAATGCGTTGATGTGCTCTTTGAAAACAAAAGTGAAATAAGATACAACAAGGACCACTACTGTTCAAAGAAACCATCCATTTGAATAAAAACATTAAGATGTGTTTGTTCTTTGATACATTAATCAGGTTTTCATGCATATTACAAATTTTATCAGTTTCCCTGAGAAATATCTGCACCATATTATGGTTTTATTATTTTGGCAGAATTTTCTGTCATTCATAAGTGAATACATATTATTGTTTTAATTTACAGGTAAGATATGCACCATGAACACTTAGTTTGAGGTAAATATGTTTTCAGCACTACATCACGTCATAGAAAAGTGATTAGCCATTAACATTCCAAGATGAAAGGACCTCTTAATACTGTGCATGTGTGTGTATCTGTAGGTGTGTGTGTGTATAAGCATATGTGCTTTCAAAATAGGTACAAAGGTTAATCTGTGCTCCCTAGTTGGCTATAAGGTGCTTTATTTTATTTTATTTTATTTATTTATTTATTTTTTTCTTCTTTCGTCAGTTGCTCAGCATCTTAAATTCAGTGCCAACAACTGTCACATCAGTCAGTGCATCAAACCATAGTTGCATTTATCCAGGTTGCCATGAATGTGATCAGTCAGAGTATCCTGGGGACCTGAAGAGATACGCATCCATATAGTCCTCATTTAATATTAAGTTCTTATGTACATCATTGAGCAACTATGAAAAAAATTAAATCTTGGACTTAGTGACTGTTGCCATTTATTTCTTCAAAAAAAATTTCAGAAGCAGATCAGGATAATCAGTCATCACCACTTATGGCAGGGACATCAAACAAACACTGAAACATTTGTTTGAAATGCATTACAAATTCTTGTTCTGAAATCTTTATGAGAAACCAGTATACAACTTGAAATGTATATTGGCTTATAGATTTTATTTTGCAGGAATATTTCCAGAAACTGATCTCAGACACACACACACACACACACACACACACACACACACACACACACACACACACACACACACACACACACACACACACACACACACAATTGTGTGATTACTGTTGAGAAAATGGATGTGGGAGTGATAAGACAGGCATGTGCAGCTGTGAGGTGAATGACAAGTGGTGACTTTGTTTTCACCATTACCTGTTTGGAATTTAAAGGCACAGACATTACAATAGATGGCTTTAAAGCCAAAGACATCAAAGTAGATGGCTAGGTGCTTGCACATCCACACATACACACACACACACACACACACACACACACACACACACACAGGCATTTTCAAATTATTTGGAAATATGACATTGTGAAAGAATATTTTGAGGAACTATGCTCCAGATTAATGCAAATACATTACAAATGTATTGCAAGCATACATAAGTAATGTATGGTTTGGTGAATCATTAATATATTTTTCTTTAGAAATTTTAATGTGATGAAATGTGAAATTTGAGAAGTAGAACAAGCCAATGGAAAGAACCATCTTCATGATCACCTTGTGATTGGTGTAATTCTTCTCTCATTGCATTGAATAATTATTAAATGATATTGTATGTGTGATTATTTGATGGAAGATGCTGGAACAGATTCTTGCAGCAGTTTGTACTCAACTGTTTGTCTGAATTTGTGATGAAATGTATTGAAGCCTCATATGAATGTGTTTAGGTGCAGGGAGGAGTAATGACAAATCTCATGCCACCAGAAATACTAAAGCATAATAGATGAATTCATCTGAGTCCATGTCTTTATTTTTAGTTTGGAAAGTATTGCACTTCTTTCATGACTAATTTGTGCTTTGTACCGGTGACCAGTAAGCATAATGTCAGTGGTAGGCCTGCTAGCACAAAACACACCTCATAAAACAAGAATTGCTGAAATTTACATCACAGCCAATAATTTATTTTTTCTGTCATGCACAAATTATGTCGGTGTACAAATATCTTAAGAACTGTGCATCATGTATATTAAACAGGAAAATTATTTAATGAATTTAGTTTTGCATTACTCTTGTGTTTTGTTTTCCCTCCCTATAGGCCTAAGCAAAAAATCTTTTCAGTAACCACAATTAAAAGCTGTAATTGATTTTAATTTTCAATATAAGAGGCATCCCTAGGTTAATGGAGTTTAAAAATTCTGCTTGGGGACCATAAGTGTTTTCCTTATCCAGGTAATGTGGAGTACAGCTAGACCTCTTTGGCATATGTATACTTCACCCTCCATTGTGTTGATTTGAATGATCCATAGCTGCAGGTACGTTGGCCAACAAGTAATTTTTGGTATGTAATTACACTTCAATTTCACACATAGTGTGCCATTTGCATTAATAATGATGAAGCTCACTTGATGCAAGATAAACACCTTGATTGCACATACTGATGAAAGGAAGAGAGTGCAATTCTTGTTTGCTTCTTATTTAATGATTGTCCCAAACCTCCATAAACAAGAATGGTGACATCTCAGTCCATCAGCAGCTGCTCTTTGATTTTCTGAGAAGGTGAGTCATTCAAAAAATACAAAAATTTGGAATTTCCAATTTCAGATAAATGTAATTTACTTTCCAGTAAAACCAGAATTATATCTCAATAAACTAAGCTTGTCTATCTGTTCATCTAAATCTACTAGCGTCCCCCTGAATACTCTCCCTTGATAGAAAGTCTCCATTTATTTCTGTCCTTGCATTCCAATGAAGGTGGGATGAATTTGCCATAAGACACCCCTGCCCAGGTTCAAGCCTGTGTTGGGATTGTCACAGTAGCATGCTCTTAACCTATGTAATATAGTAGGTCAATAAGTGACCAACAAACTCCACATTATTTTTAGTCAGCCTTGACTATTCTAGCACTATATTTTTCTGCTATACAGATGAATATTGGTGCCTTAATTCCCTTTACCAGAGGAGGTTCTCCCTCTTTTAGTAGCACAGCCAAATCATTCTTCCTTCTCTTTTTACAGAGGAAAGCATGGGCTGAGATCTTATTCCAGCACTGGAATGGCTTGCAAGCTGGAAACTACTGGGATCCCACCGCTGCCACCATGAAACACTGAAAAAAATATTTGGTGAATACAAATTTGTCATGAGAGAAGACCGCGGCTGGGTTTAAACTCATAACATGCAGCATGGTTTTGGAAACGATCTTTTTTTTTTTTTTTTTACCATTTAAAGAAAAAAAATAAAAATAAGATGAACAGATGGATAAGCGAACAATGGCAAGAGGCAGAGGAAACAAGTTTTGCTGCAGTTGCTTGATAGACAAGCAAGGTAGCAATTGAAAAAAATCACTGGAAAAAAAATAATAAAAGACTTTATAGCTTACTGTTCTGCAGTGGACTATTAAGAAAACCAATACCAGAGGAGATAAGATAAAAGTTATATTGATTTCAAGATTCTGATCCACAATGCCAAAATTTCATAGAAAAGCGCAATCTCTCTCTCTCTCTCTCTCTCTCTCTCTCTCTCTCTCTCTCTCTCTCTCTCTCTCTCTCTCTCTCTCTCTCTCTCTCTCTCTCTCTCTCTCTATATATATGGAGAGAGTGTGATAAACCAGCGGATACGAAGATCAGAGTCATGATACTGTTACTTTTTTTTTCACAGATGCCGTTATGAAGGTTTTAGGAGTTAGGACTGGGATACGGCTTCATTCACTTCCTCAATTAGTTTTTATTCCCTCGGCCTGATGTATTTCACGATTTATTTCCCATACACCCATAAAAAGAAAAAAAAAGTATATCCACAATAAAGGCACAGAAAATAAGTTGAGAAATAAATATGATTCAAGTCTAGAATTATTGATAATCATATTCACTTTTTTTTTATATGCATTTACATATGCATAATAATAATGTGTAAATGAGGATGCTGCCTACAGTTTCACAGTGCCTATTTGCAATCATAAAGCATTGCGCAGTCATTTACCCATACAGTTTCTGTATCCCAAAGTTGAGAATCACTACCTTATGAAAAATCGTATCACTATATTCATAGGCTTTTTGTGGCATTAAAAGCTGTTGCACCACTATTACACGGCCCTATCACCTCCCGGACAAGCATAATCACGTTTCTGCGGACCCCGCCTGCACCACACTCATCAAGATCAAGGTCTGCATGTCGGGACTGAGGCTTGGCGGGTCGAGACTACTGTTTAGTGTTCTTCGTATTGCATCCCCTCGCGTGTTATCCGGTCCATTCACCATGCCACCGAAGAGGAAACAAGTAAGCTCAATACTCTATAGGAATTAATGGCTGTGTGATAGAATCAATGGGTGAGTGAGTTGAAAGTGTGTTATGGTTTGGTAGGAGGAGGAGGCGGCGTGATGTGCAGACTGGTAGGCATGCATTATAGTTTACATCTGAATTACTGCATTGATTTGTACTGACATCTTACGGTAGTGTGACAATTAATAATTTAATGCCTTATGTTGTTTTTAGAGTGAGGAAATGGTTTTGTAATATTGAGGGAGAAGAATGTTAACTCCCTTTCATCCCAAGAGGTGCCCAGCGGGAGGGTTTGGTGGCGTAGCAGTTTGGATGTTTATTTTGCGATATGCTTTTTGGCATGACCCAGTGAATTTCGGCGTGTTGTAATTTAAGGATCAGAATTGAAACACTGAAAGGTAATTTATTTCAAAATGGGGCACTAGAAGGAATAACCATAGGTACCTCACAAGACTCATGGTAGGACCAGTCAGATCAGATCAGATAGCAAAGCTCGGCCTTTGCTATCGTGTTATTACATCTCGAACAAATAACAGCTGATGAGGGAAATGACTTGCCATTTCACTGGCATCACAATGAAAAGAACATCATAAAATATTTTATTTACTTGCATATCTTAATATTTTTATGTATTAATATTTGGTTATATTCCAGCAGCATTTAGAACAGTATTATGTTAATTGTATACAGCTAGTTTACTGTATGCAATGATTTCCTGATAATAATATACAGCTAGAAAGTTCAGCCTGAGAAAGTTATTGAGTTGAAATAAGTTTTCTCCTTTGAAAGAGATAAAAGTAATATAAATTTTGTGGCAACTAGTACCACCACCACCACCACCACTACCACTGTAGTTGCTGTAGGCTAAGCCATACCCTTTTCTTGTCCTTCATTTTGGCATAACATGTAATTACTGCCAAAGAGTAGTTATAAATTCATTGGGTTTGGTGGTATTGGCTTGCATCGTTTCAGTTTAATGTCATGGAAAGCATGCCCAGCTGTTTTAATTAACTACTTGCTTCTACTTCACATAGTGTTGACATTTATGATTTTCAGAGTTTTATGTATAAGACATCTCTTTCACCTTGATAAAATTCTTCGCTGTATGTGTTTATTCTCAGTTAGACATTAAATTTTCCAGGAGAAAGCTGAAGAAACCCAAGAGAAGGAGTCCAAAAAGGTCAAGACAGATGACTTTTCCTCAGATGCCAAGACAAATGATGGCAAGAAGTGGAACCTGAAAATTGTGTCTTGGAATGTTGATGGGCTGCGGGCTTGGATGAAGGTGACTTAACCACAACTTTTGTGTCTGATTAGATAATCAGTATAGTAAAACCTCACTGAGTTGGACCCCTTTAAGATGAATATTGGATAAGTCTGACACTTTTAAGGGAACAGAAAGGACATATGTAGAGCAAGGATGGCACAGCATGAATCTGTCTACAAATAGTATGTACAAGAACGAGCAGAAAGGCTAAAAGTGTGTGGTGTAGGCATCCAGCACACTGCAGGGAGGCTTGCTGAACACTTTGGGGTTGGGGTATTTGTTTTCCTTTGCCAAAATGTCCATCCTCATTTTTTATTAAAATTTTTGTCATGTTTGATCTTTTTCCATACTTTTATTGCAGAAAATTTATTTTATTTTTATTTTAACCATTTTATAATACAAGAGTTAAGAAGTAATCACTTGGGAATATAATTATGTGACAGTGGTCAAGAACTTTTGAGGAGTGGTGTGTGGTTGCAGACACTCTTGTGAGGATTGCTGCATTGTTAAGAACTTACTGTTAATGATGTAGTGTGGTCTTTTTTTTTTTTTTTTGTCAGCTTAGAAATTTCCCTTGTATTGTAATATGACAAACATATTTCTCTATTTCATTACTCTTGCCAGCGATCCTGTGACATGCTTACCTTTCAACAACCCCCTCTCTTATCTCCCAATTTTACTATGTTTATTTTGCACCATTCCTAAATATTTAAACTTGCTTCTCTCTTCCGTTCTCTCCTCCCATAATCTTCTTTCACCCTTCTACAGCTGACACACACTATGCATGTGAGTATGAAGCCCTTAAAGTTGTAAGTGTTAATTATGGTGTTGCAGAAAGATGGGATGTCTGTCTTTGAGAAGGAGAAGCCAGATGTTATTTGCCTTCAGGAGACCAAGTGTAGTGATGACAAGCTTCCAGGAGATATAAAAAATGTGAAAGGTTATAAGAGTTACTTTATGTCAGGTAAGTACTCCATGTATATTAATATTTTGGTTCAAAGCTGGCAATTAAGTCATTTGGGTCCATTTCTTGTAATTTCATACACATACTTGTGAACATTTAAAACAAACCCACAGATCAAACATGATGCATGTGGTTCTGTAATCATAACTATAGAGAGGAATATTTCATTATACTGAATTATATTTTCCTTGATGCTGCATTAGTGTATTTAATGTTAACTTAATCCAGCAAGTACTTACACATTATTGAAACTAGCACCTGGTTTTCTTAAGTAGATTTATTGAAGTTGGGTTGTGCATATACTTTCATTATATATGAAAAGAATGCTTTAATTGGAAACTTGCCAGAGTATGTGTAAATGAAGATGTTTATTTTTTATACATAACATTGTTTGGGATGGCTTTTGAAAGTGTAGTGTAAGTGCATAAAGATACATGAGCTAGTTGACAAAGCATTCAGAGCATTGTGAGTGTTGCCAGCATCTCATTTGACATTATAAAGTGTCTGATGTGTGGCAAAAAAAACTACCTTAATTAACATTTATCATCAGGGGACTAATTTCTACCTCATGATAATGCTCACCCCTTTGCTTTCAAGTAGTTTCCTACCCCAAATATTTTGGTAGTGGTCACCTATCATTCTGGCTTTCTATATATGGTCCTAGTGTAATTCTTGTTCTTTTGTTTGTTTCAAAATTAAAAATTTCCCTGAGTAGATTATGCTTTCACAGCAGGAAAGATATATAAGCTGTATTATTCCAGATATGCTTCCAGAACTTGCAGTAGTGTTAGCATACATGCTGATCCTGGTGGAGTGCTTTGGGGGAAACTATATGATGGGCCTCTTTTCAATTCTGATATTATGGATAAAACTATTTTTTACAGTCTTAGTGCAGTCTTGCCCTCGAATTTTCTTCTTGATATCTTTGAATACTTGCATAAAAGTGAATGATGGTGCATATAAACCTTTATTATGAAGTATTCCTACAGGATTTTTCTGATTATAGTTCTTTAACTACTCTAGAGATTTATTGTTATTCATCTGTTTGTAATTTTCTTAATTCCCTTCTACCCATATATTTTCAGATCTAGGGATATAAATTACATTAGCAACTTTTGAAGCTCTTAACTATACCTAGGTGAATAATAAGTAAGTGTTTATTCCTTGAGTTGTGTAATATCTGCCTGAGTCAGATTGTGATTAAGTCATTTATGTTTTCCAGCTAAGAAGGATGGCTATTCTGGTGTTGCCCTGATTTCTAAGAAGGAACCCCTGTCAGTTACATATGGACTGGATGACGAGACCCATGATGATGAAGGTCGCTGCATCACTGCGGAATATGAAGACTTTTATCTAGTGACAGCATGTAAGTAGAGTTTAGGGGATGCGAGGTGTTTCATCTTTGCAGGTGTCAAATAACTTTCCCAAGTGCTGACTTGGACTGAGAGATCATGCTTGCTTTAGCAGGGCAGTGTTTATATTTTCATTATTTTTATGGTTTATTTTCTGTATAAATGTGTTGTTTAAGATTTTGTATTTTTTTATTTCTATTTTCTTTATAGCAATGCATGTATGTGTATTTTTCTTTTGTTTCTAATTTATATATTGTATGTATAAATATATATTTTTTGTTTTATTCTAAATTTTCTACATATTTTCAGAAATTGTGCATCATTTATGGATTCATATATGTTGAGATATACTTTATATCAGAGGGTTCCTAACCTGGAGTACATTTGCATTTTTCAGGGGATACATTGGGTCTCAGAGAATAATTACTACTGTGCAATACATGTTCTTATAATCTGCAGTCAGATTGCACAATGTTATTTTTCTCTCTCTTCTTTTCTCATTTTAGTAAACAAAACTTTCATCTGAAGTCTATCAAGGGCAGGGTGAATACTATTTGGTTTTCACTATTATGAAACTAACTGTGGCTGCAATCTGTATTGGGCCAGAAAGGATCAGATGCAGGATGTAATGATCATTATGGATAATTACAAGAGAGATATGTATGTGATGGATCAAGATATTTTGTAAATTACTTGAGTTTAGTTTATTGATGTTGTCAACTTTAAGATTCCTATGCACTACACATACAAATATCATAATAAGATAATATAAAAATATTACAATTCCATCTTTTTATTATTAATTTATTTATGGGTACATATCAATATGTAAAGATGTCTGAGGGGTAAAGAGGAACAAAAAGGTTGGGAACTCCTGCTTTAGATCTTTATTTTTATAATAAATTTACATTTATGTGACTGATACATTCACTGTGTTCACTCTGTCCACACTTTGTCACCATACAGATGTTCCCAATGCTGGCAGGAAACTAGTTACATTGGACAAGAGAATGGACTGGGACCCTAAATTCCGCAATTATTTGAAGGAATTGGATGCCAAGAAACCTGTAATCATGTGTGGAGACCTCAATGTGGCACACAAGGAAATTGGTTAGTATCTTAGAATTTGATTTTAAGTTTGTATATAATTCTTGTCATGCCCTTGTGTAACCCTTGATACAGGAAAGAAGAGCCTGAAATTCCATCACCTGTAAGAGATTGAATATTTATTAGGTGATCGATAGTTATTTTTATTTATTGACAAACTTTAATTTTTGTGCACATCCCACACATTTTTTTTCTTTTTTTCTTTTTCACAGAACAGCAGGTTTTGATTTTTATGCCTTCTGCTGTTTATCATTTCCTTGTTTTTTTCATGTATAGTGTAATTTCCTTTTGTGATTTTTGAAGTTGTCACACTTGTATTTTGTATTAACTTTGAATGTATAGTTTATTTTGATCTTTCAGACATTTAGAAATACAAAAATTATTATACCTAGTTTGTGTGATAAATAATATTTACTGTGATCCTCCATTGTTATTTCATCAATATGCTTTCTTTTCTTAAATGTCATGCCACATCCACAGCATACTGTTACTTTCATCAAAAATTTACTTGTACTATTTTCAGATCTTGCCAACCCTAAGAGCAATAAAAAAAATGCTGGGTTTACTCCTGAGGAGAGAGCTGGTTTCACTGATCTCTTGGCGGAAGGGTTTGTGGACTCTTTTAGGCACCTTTACCCAGACAAGACAGCTCAGTACACCTTCTGGACTTACATGGGAATTGCCGGGCCAAGAATGTGGGCTGGTGAGTTAATGAGGCTAATATATATATATATATATATATATATATATATATATATATATATATATATATATATATATATATATATATATATATATATATATATATATATATATATCTCTCTCTCTCTCTCTCTCTCTCTCTCTCTCTCTCTCTCTCTCTCTCTCTCTCTCTCTCTCTCTCTCTCTCTCTCTCTCTCTCTCTCTCTCTCTCTCTCTCTCTCTCTCTCTCTCTCTCTCTCTCTCTCTCTCGTTATGTCATACATTAGTCATACTTGTTATGTCATACATTAGTGAGATAAGCAAAGCAGAAGTGAGAGTAAGTAGAAAGTTTTGTGCATTGAGGATGGTGGTGAGAGGCACACAGCTAGCAAATTCAGAAGAGCAGTAACCATGGAAATAACAAAAGAAAGCAAGAAATGCAACATTGAGGAAGAGTGAAAAAAAAAATAATAACTTTAAGGAGAGGAGTTGAGTTGAAATCTGTTTGATTAATGTTTTCTATTTAACTCCTTTACTTGACAGGAGGCTGGATTATTTTGTCTTGTCTGAGCGCCTGGTACCAAATCTGTGTGACAACCTGATCCGTACTTCCCTGTATGGATCAGACCACTGCCCCATCACTCTACTCATGCATCTGTGATTCTCAAGGCCATGCCACAAGAGTTCACCTCGTGTGACTTGGGTCAGGCCATCTCAGGACTGTTATCTGCATTAAATACCTGATTTAGTTTTACTGTGCAGCATTGTTGGTATGCCGCTCAACATAAACTTCATTTAGAAGTGGTGATGATATACTAGTTCTTGAAGAAATGTGTGTATTGATTTTGACCATACATCTAGATGTATTTGAATATAATTTTTAATGCAATTTCTATATAGAATGGTTTAAAATAGAAAAGTGATTTTCATATATTTTATGATGTAAGCATATGTTTTAGTACAATTGATTCCAGTGAAGAAACTGCAAGTTTTAGCAGCAGTAATTTTGTAATTATAATAATAATTTATCTCCTGATATGAAGTTGTTACTATTACCAACTAATGGTATTTTCTAATGAACCATTAAGCAGCACGTTTGAGTTCTAGAAATTATCTGAGCTTGGTGCCTGAGTCATACTGTTCTTTCTCCTTAATGGTCATCCTCAGGGAATCAGGAGGTATGTATGATTTTGTGCTTCATGGTATTTTACATTATGATTCTGTCATGTTGGGGAAATTATCATTGTTGCCATTTTTTGTCGGTGTATACATATTTTGTATTTTTCGTCTCCATTTTTTCTTCCTCTTTCTCATTATTATTATTATTATTATTATTATTATTATTATTATTATTATTATTATTATTATTATTATTGTTATTATTATTATTATTATTATTATGCACTCTATGGTGCTGAGACTTAGAATATGGGAGTAGCAGACAAGATGAGATTGAATGCAATGGAGATAAGATGTCTAATGAGTATGTGTGGAATAACTCAGATGAATTGTCAGAAATGAGAAAGTGAGAAGAATGGGTGTTGCAAGAGCCTTGCCAGGATAGGCAGAGCGATGTGTTCTGAGATAGTATGGACATGTTGAGAGAATGCAGGATGAAAGGCCAGAGATAGTATGGACATGTTGAGAGAATGCAGGATGATAGGCCTCTGAATAAGATAGCAAGATCAAGTGAGAGGCGTGAACTTGCAAGGCAGGCCACATAAAGGAGGTCTTAAAGGGAAGAGAACTGACAATGGAGTATAATAGAATGATTGTGTGTGACAGAAGTGAATGGAGAGTTTTGGATGAAAACTGTTCAGACTGTGTGAATGATCCCCATGAAGTGAGGGCAGGAGTGTTTCTCTCTCTCTCTCTCTCTCTCTCTCTCTCTCTCTCTCTCTCTCTCTCTCTCTCTCTCTCTCTCTCTCTCTCTCTCTCTCTCTCTCTCTCTCTCTCTCTCTCTCTCTCTATATGTGTGTGTGTGTGTGTGTGTGCAATTTCAACAGAAATTATACATACATATAAAAGTTTCTTCAAATGAACATCAGCGAGACATCAGCATAAACCAATTCAAAACTAAACTAACAATCATGAGTTTTACAGAATGAAAAATAATCCTTACTTTTCCCTTGAATCTTGGAAAGCTTCCTGAGCACAAGCAAACATTGAGTGCTACGAGGTCTAAGTACATGGACGAAGTAACGCGTCCATATCTGAAAACAGGCAGCAGTACACTAAAGGCAAATCCGTGACCATTGAGCAGGCCAGGGTGGAAGCTGACATGATTTAACATGCTAGCGTGCGATTTGCCATAGTGATTACATTAAGTTGAATCTTTTATTTCAAGGCATAACGCAACATCGTCAAGGAAAAGAGCATAAACTGCATCATGCTCTTTTCACAATTTCAGGCAAAATGCATCATGTTCAGAGTTAATGCCTTCTGACGTGTAAATATGGATATAGTTTAGTATGCCTCCAAGTACTGAAACAAAAACGTGGAGATAATGCAAACTACCGGTTTACAACTCAGTATGTGTACAATGGGGGCGTAACCCACCACCACAGGAAGATTCTCCTCTTTCTGACGATTCTATAGGTGCCAAATTTACGAAAGCCGCAATTTTGGAGTTCATGCTTTCTGACTTTTTGCGGCAGACATGCAATGATTTTAAATTCTTTCATTTTTATTTTTTGGAACTGTGCAAGTCTATTTTGATCACTTTTCCCCCTTTAAACCTTTTCTTTACGCAATTGTTTATCAAAATGTCTCTTTCTCTATTATTTTTTAGTTTTATTTTATTTTCTTAATTTGTTTTTATTTTATTTTCTTAAGCAGTCCCAAGATGTGAATTGAAAAAAAATATACACTTTCATATGTACATTAGTTGGGGAGGGCATGCTGGTCTGCTAAAAGCAAAAAGGATGCGTCATGTAAAGTTAGTTGGGGAACCACTGGGCTACAAGAAACGGTATCATATCTTCTTTGTTAATTCCTTAATCCATTTGAATAATTTAATTCTATCGAACCACCTTTTGCTGGCAGATATGCTCTTCAGTATTATATTATTTAAACTTGCATCACAAACTTTGTATTAAGCTTAAGGAGAAGAAATAGTCGAGGGTTTATTAGACTTCCTTGTATCTTCAAAGTGGAAAGAAAAAACATCTTTAATAAATATGGCGTCAGAAAAAGCACTTACGTGAAGGTGAGGGGTCAAGTTGCCTCCATTCCACTATTCCCTGCACCATCGCTTGTGACAGCAAAACGCAAATGTAAAAACAGTCAGTGTAGCATTGTTTTACTTCTCATGCTGCTTTATTAAACAAAGCATTATATTGCATTATGATCTTTAGCTGCATATATAAAAGTAAACTAATATATAAACAGGATACCACGCCTTTCGCTGGGTTTGTCTCTAACATACGCTAAACGTTCTAGATATTACCCCTTGTATATTCCTTATACCACGTATATACCTCCATCATATCCCCTGTTACTCTACGCATCGCTAAATTTAAAAGCTTAACCTCCTCTCATAAGGCATATTATGCATCACTTGTACTTGTTATTAGGGAGGGAAATTAGATGTGAGCTGATCATGTCATGCAGGGGGTAATAGCAAATGGACGTCTGGGGTGACAGTGTGGCAGGTCAGGGATTAGAGGTGAGGTCGAGAGCAAGGTCGAGAACAAAGACAAATCAGAAAACTCGGTATTGGATTGGAACGGATGAACAGCAGGAAGAGACCTAAGCTCCACAAGGCAATGGTTGACTTTGATGATAGTGATTTGAAGCTGAATAATATTCACACAAATTACGAGATTCCCTGAAAATGATGTTCAGCTGCAAATAGATGTGTTCATTTATTGTTCGTTAATATATGTCAGTTAATTAGACAGAAAAATTTGTCCCTGCATGTGTCACTGCTATAGTACTTGTATTTAGCCCTGAACTGCTGTTTGGCACACGGTTTTTCAATCACAAACCACTCTTAAGACGTTTCCCTTTTGTTCCTCAGCCACGTTATACTGGTTAAACATTGAAAAACCTGTTCATTTTATTACTCCTCTTTAGTAGGTGCTCGTAAATATTATGTACAGTGTTTTAGTGCTGTGAACTGTTGCGTAGCATACTCGTATTGTGTCGATCATTTTTAACATGTGGAAGCTCATAAGATTTTCAAGACTTAGCAAGGAACGTATTGAAGAGGAAGAGAGCGCTTTGTGAGTGACTGAGACTGTAACGAAGAACGGGAGAGCAAGCGAGGGAGTGAGTAAGTGAGTGATAGTTAAGAGTTCATATCGAAGAACGAGAGGAAGCGAGTGAGTGACTGAGAGTGATAATGAGAGCGCGTAGCGATGAACTGAGTGAGTGACAGTGAGTGCGTAGCGAGAAACGGGAAGAAGAGAGGAAACGAGTGAGAGTGAGTGACAATAGAATGCATAACAAGGAGCGTACTGAAGAGAAAGAGAGAAAGCGTGCGAGTGAGTGAAAAATTGGGCTGCGCCGGAGAGGAAGAGAGAGCGAGTGCGTGTAGTGGCAGTGGTGGAGTCCGTAGCGAGGAACGTGCGGGAGTGGAAGAGATGGAGCGAGTGAGAGGTAGAGGCCGGCCTACACACACACACACACACACACACACACACACACACACACACACACTATACTCCACTGACAGAACGTGAGGAGAGGTAGGTTGGAGAGAGAGAGAGAGAGAGAGAGAGAGAGAGAGAGAGAGAGAGAGAGAGAGGAGAGAGAGAGAGAGAGAGAGAGAGAGAGAGAGAGAGAGAGAGAGAGAGAGAGAATATGGTTCTACACAACTCTATCTTCTACGTATATATTGATCAGGTTCATGTCATGTGTGGATGTGCACTGACCAGCCAATGGAAATCACTCTTTATGAAAACCCCACCCTCAAGAAAACGCTAACCAATCAAAAATAGCTATTCAAGAGCTCCACCCAACAGAAAAATGTCAACCAATAGTAGCTCGCCATTTTTTTCTTTTTTTTTTTCGCTCCGCCCACTACTACCACCACCCACCACCACCACTACTACTACTACTACTACTACCCAGCATCACCAACTCTGAATTTGTTTTCGTGTTGTACTGTTTCCATTAAATCTAATATATAAATACATGATCAAGTGTTTCTTTAGTAATGTATGTATGGACCCTTAAATATTTGATGGCTTTAATTAATTTTCTCTCCTCAGCCGATTCACAAAACAAAGGAAGAAATGCATGCGTGAATTTAAACATGAATGCAGGAATGGATGAATGCAAGTGACGTTGTGTACAACCTTACGCATTGTATATAAAAAAAAAAAAAAATGAATACCTGCATTATCTCTATCATCATATCATTACCACCCACCATCACTGCTATCAGTCTTAAACTCCGTATTTCTGGTAATCGATAACATGCCTATATTTATTGATCTCGCACCATCATTGTTTTCGCTGTGATGTCAGGCAGTATAGGGAGACGAGTGGGTTTACAGGGACAAGGGAAGGCGTTCGGTGTTCGCTGGTGCTTTGTAGGTCGTTGTAGAGTGTAGGGGCAACGAACGGTGGCTGGCGTGCACTGGTGGTGGTGGTGTTTAATATTTGTCGTATCCTCGTTATTTATGATTTCCTAGTCATTTTCACTCTTATTCCGTTCACCTTACTAATGCAAGAGTGAACCGATATCGTCATTCTTTCATCCCTTTCACTGGTAAACTTTGGATCTTTCTTCCTGTTTTCTGTTTTTTTTCCCTCCTTTCTGTGATTTGGTCTGTTTCAAAGGAGGAGTATCAAGACACAACTTTCTTTTCCAGTTCTTTCTTTGACTTTATCGAATTGTGAAGTTGAACGGTTTTTTTCCTCCTATTTTTTTTTTTTTTTTTTTGTGCCTTTGGTCAGTCTCCTCGACGTAAATAAAAATAAATAAATGAATAAATGAGTGAATAAGTCATAACAATAAATCTGGTCTTCAAAATTAATCTCTCTCCTCTCTCTCTCTCTCTCTCTCTCTCTCTCTCTCTCATCTCTCTCTCTCTCTCTCTCTCTCTCTCTCTCTCTCTCTCTCTCTTAATCTAACGTTATCAAGATTAAACCCTTTCCTCCTAGTTTTCTTTTCCACCCTAAGGATCATTATCATTACATCACCTTTGTCATATCCCTTATAGTTGCGAGCGTCTAGACTCTTCTTAGAAACTCGCAATAACACCTGCCTTCTTGAGTAACTTTTCTTATGGTAGTGGTAGTGGTGGTGGTGGTGGTGGTGGTGGTGGTAAAGATTTTCAGAGAACCGCGTAATAACATCTACCTCCTTGAGTGTGTTTCTAAGTGGTGGTGGTGGTGGTGGTGGTGGTGGTGGTGGTGGTGGTGGTTAGGGAAATAATGAAATATAAACCCACATCCTCGAGTCAACTTTTTATGTATTTCCGTGACATGCTTCAAGAAATAATCATCACTACGAGTTTCCGTAGTTTTCTACCCAATGAGGCTCCTCAGGGAATAAGTTCTTTAGTATCACAAACTAAAAGAAAAACTATATCATTTAAGTGTTCGTCGCCTCTTCTCCCATCATCACTGGCAAGGTTTCTTCTTTACGTAAAGCTTTCAAAGTCCCACCGAAACTTCTCATTTCCTTTGTACAATGCCAGTCGCCCTCTCTCTCTCCCTTGTACTCTCTCCCTCCAGTGTTTGTCTGACCATTGTTGACTGCCGGCGTGGGGGAAGTGGTCCGAGCTGGGGGGGAGGTGGAGGGATGTGGGGGAGGCAGGAATGGGTTTCTCGTGTACCGCCATCCTCTCTTTCTCTCTCTCCCCACGACGCGCTCTCCAGGGCCATGTATCGAAAAGCCAGACGTGGAACAGAGGAACTCGTGCTGCTCGTCACCCCGGCAGGTTTTCTTCCATTGCAGTGTTTCTTTCGCTGGTTTATGAAGATTTAAAAGTTGGTATTCTTAATACATTTATAAATAAATTTCCGGACTTCATTAAATCACAAATCGCCAATTGATAGTCAAAGTACGGTGCATAAAGATGTGATTGTGGTTGAGGAGAAACTAGAGATGATGTTTAGGGACTTGATATTGGAGCGTATCATCCCTAACTTTACGCAGTCCTCTAGCGATATCCGGAATGAGATGAAGCTAAGACCATCGGGGTGAAGGGGTTAAATGCTTTGCTATCTGAGTCTAGTTTCAAAGGTCACAAAGATGACTAGTCAAGTTGTCGGAAGTGTCTTGCTTATTGGTGATGAAAAATAATCGTTTGACGGCCATTTGAATCATTAGAAACATCCTTGAAAACTCACACAGCACCCCGCCTGTTTGAAACTGTGAAGATAAGAAGGGATATATTTCTAAAAAGACTTCATGGAAACACGCAAGGAAATCCGATTCCTTAAACTTTTTTTTATAGGCGATATTTCTTTTTATTGCCTTGTGAGATTTGGGATTCTTATTGATTTTTTTTGTTATTTGCTAAGTAATTTAGAGATTCATTAGTAATTTTCATGAGATACGCTCCTGCATTATTTTTGGAGTTTTTATCTTCATGCTTCTGCTCCTGTTGTGTGTGTGTGTGTGTGTGTGTGTGTGTGTGTGTGTGTGTGTGTGTATGTGTGTGTCCGCTGTTCTCTCCCTCTTGTGTTTGTGTTTCTTTACTTTTTTTTTACGTTGAACTAAGAGAGAGAGAGAGAGAGAGAGAGAGAGAGAGAGAGAGAGAGAGAGAGAGAGAGAGAGAGAGAGAGAGAGAGAGAGAGAGAGAGAGTAAAAAATCACGCATTGGCAGATCACATATTGTAAACGAGCGCCCAAAAATTTCAAGACAGCTTTTCCCGTGGTCTTAGTCATTCAAAATCACGGGGCGTATCAGTAACGTGTATATCACAGCGCTTAAAAGAAGTCTACGCATCTCTCTCTCTCTCTCTCTCTCTCTCTCTCTCTCTCTCTCTCTCTCTCTCTCTCTCTCTCTCTCTCTCTCTCTCTCTCTCTCTCTTACAGGATGACTCTGGTTCAAGATCAATATATGTCTGGTAATTCTTTATGATACTTTATGTAGATACGAATAAATTAGTTAGGTTAGATTAGATTACACTACGTTAGGTTAGGTTCGGTTTGGTTAGGTTAGATAAGGCTACGCTTTGTTAGGTTAGGTTAGATTATGATTGGTTAGGATAGTTTAGGTTAAGTTCAGTTAGTTAAGTTCAGTTAGATTAGATAAGCTTGGGTATTGTCAGGTTTAGTTAGGTTTTTGGTTTAGGTTAGATTAGGTTATGGTAGGTTAAGTTAGGTTAGGTTTGATTAGATTAGGTTAAGTTTTGTCAGGCTAAGTTAAAATAGATTTTCGTCAAGGTTAGGTTAAATTAGGATAGATTTTCGGTTAGGACAGATTATGTTAGTTTAAGTTGGGATAGGTTAGGTTACGCTAGGTTAAATTAGAATAAGTTTCGGTTAGGACTGATTATGTTAGTTTAAGTTGGGTTAGGTTAGGTTACGCTAGGTTAAATTAGGATAAGTTTCAGTAATTCACTACAGTTCTCTCCAGAATAGGAAAACATTAGACTGAAAGTTTTCACTGCATGGTTTTCTTTGATGTTTTATTTTTGTAACAGTTTGGTTTTTATTTCCATTTTTTCTCTCTCTCTTCGTACTCCCTTTTTACATTATTTTCATTCTATTTTTGTCATCGTTTTTTTTATATATATATATAAATTTGCACGTTCCTTCCTTTCTTAAATTTCTTTCCTCAGCTCTTTCATGTTATTTATAGATTCTCTCCCTCTCTCTCTCTCTCTCTCTCTCTCTCTCTCTCTCTCTCTCTCTCTCTCTCTCTCTCTCTCTCTCTCTCTCTCTCTGTGTGTGTGTGTGTGTGTGTGTGTGTGTGTGTGCGTATAGTATTAGCTCCGTATCAGCGTGATATTGAGTATACTAACGTTATGTATGTTCGGAGAAACCCACTTGCACACACTCTTTCACACCCACACACACACACACGGTGCCGCCACGGTGTCGGGGAAAAGGAGGCGGAGATGCTTGGGTGTCAGAGTTCGACAAGGGGGGTTGTGAACTGAACGGGTCTCCTCATCTTCCCTTGCCTGTGGTGTGGCGTAGCGTAGCATAGCCTTGCCTTCCCTGGCCTGGCGTGGTGTGGCGTTGTGTGGTGTGGCCTCACTCAGGAATCTCATACCAGGCCATAAATACTCGTGTCAAGTTTTTTTTTTCCTTTTTTTGGTGTTGCCTTATCTTTTTCTTTCATTTTTTTTTTAACCAGGGTATACATTATGCATGAGATTAAGCAAATTAAGCAAATTTAGGAACACGGGAGAGAGAGAGAGAGAGAGAGAGAGAGAGAGAGAGAGAGAGAGAGAGAGAGAGAGAGAGAGAGAGAGAAAGAGAGAGAGGCTTTTATGAAATATGATTAGAAAAGACACGTTCAGGAGGGAATAGGCGGTGTTGGTGGTGGTGGTGGTTTTGGTTGTAATGATGGTAGTGGTGCTTCTCTGTCACCGATGTAGTGTAGGTGTAGGGGATAGGAGAGAGAGAGAGAGAGAGAGAGAGAGAGAGAGAGAGAGAGAGAGAGAGAGAGAGAGAGAGAGAGAGAGAGAGAGAGAGAGAGAGAGAGAGAGAGAGAGAGAGAGAGCACCATGCATATATATCTTTTAACTTACCTAGGAAATCTAGCATGACCTTTTCTAAACCTAACCTAACCTAACCTAACTTCCATAACTTCTCATAATCGTTCCGTCTGTCTGTCTGTCCGTCTGTCCGTCTGTCCGTCTGTCCGTCCGTCCGTCTGTCTGTCTGTCTGTCCGTCTGTCTGCCGCCGGAACAAAATCATAACACGCACATTTTATTATTATTCCTTTTTTTTTTTTTCCATGATTTCCACTTTAATAAAACCCATCTTGATTCGCTGTAATAATTCCTATACTCCATCCCGCGCAGTTAGCGGAAGCCAGACTTGATTGGATATTAAAGCTGGCTACGAAATTTCTCGTTAAGGGTTACGTACGTAGGTAGGTGGGTGGGTGGGCAGGTGAAGGTAGGTAAAGATAGATAGGTAGTGTTATATACAAGATTATGGTGGTTCGTTTTGAAGGAGGATTATCTAATGACGATAAAATACGATTAACATTCATTACATCCATTACCTGAGGGAGAAGAGAGATGGAGGAGAGAGAGAGAGAGAGAGAGAGAGAGAGAGAGAGCGGCTGAGGGTTGGGGAGGACATACCAGGGTCTCGTTGTTAAAGAGTGAGACTAATTGTCCATATATCGCTTTCTCCCTTCATTTCCTATGGCCCGCTCGCTTACTGTATATTTGTGGCTCCTTCCGTCCCACCCGTCGCTTCGCACCATGAGTGAGACAATGCTCGCCACACTCTTGCAGTCTCCCGGTGGTTCGTCTCACCGCGTGGGGTGATACTAATAAGCAGGTTTGGAGTAATGTATTTGTTGTAGCGTGTCTGATGTGATCTTCATTCATGCTGCTTTCGCCTGGGAATATCTTGCGCCGTGATGCTGCTGCTATTTAATTTACTCCCCGCCCATTTCTTGTGTTGTGAGTCTCGCCGCGCTACCATATATATATATATATATATATATATATATATATATATATATATATATATATATATATATATATATATATATATATATATATATATATATATATATATATATATAAAGGGGGAAGGGAAGCAGGCAGCCTCCTCATCCCTTCCTTCCTCTCTGCTACATATATTCACTGAAAACTCGTCCCCTAGGCTTCCCTACAGTAGTGTTTAATTTCATCCCTATCCTTGCCTCATCCTTCCCCTTTCGATTTCTTCTTTGTGCTGTTTTCCTCTCCCCTCTTCCCTCTTCCTCCCTCGGACAACAAACTCCTCCCCCTCGAGACCGCCCAATTCCGCCCACCTCGCGTCATTGGCTCCTCTCATGCGTGGCTCCTCCCCCTCTTATCTTCCCGGGGCGGCGGCATCATGTCTCCCCAAGCCGAGCTTCACATTTCACTCGTCCGTCGGCCTGGGAGGTGCCTGGGATAATCAGTGGTCAGGCTGGTGGTGTTCCCTCCCTCCCTTCTTAGCTCGGAGTACCTACCCACACATCCTCTATACCGACTGTCGGGAAAAAAAAAAGTAAAGGAACAGACAATTCCCAAACTGTTGTTGTGAGTGCGCGAAAAAAAACAGTGACTAAAGTGAACGTCGGTATGGCAGCGCGCGGGGTCCCCACAAGACAACGACTGCTGGGGAATTGAGTGTTAGTGTGGTTGGTGGTGGTGTGGCGCGGGGAGTGCACTGGCGCGGCACCATGGTCCAGGAGACTGAGGATATGGCCGGACACCACTACAGCACAGGTAGGAAGGGCTTTTGCAGGGCAGGGCACACATTGTTTCCTCTCTTCCCTTTGGCAGCTCCTCGTGATCACTTGCCGGGTGTCACTGTGTGTATGTATGTGTGTGTGGAAAGTGAGAATGTGACGTCATTTCCTCAGGTGTTCTTATTTTTGTAAGGAAAGTTTAGCAACAATCACCGAGGATCAAACCAGTCCAGGGTCGTGATGTTCGTCCGGCCACCTTCCACTGAGGGTCGGCCAGCCACCTGCTTAGGGATCCTCGGTGCCAGGCTACTATAGGGTTGCAGGAGTGAAGGGTTCATCAATGTGTCCTCTCTAATTGAACCGTCAAATCTCTGTTGCTGTTGTTATTGTATCCCGAACAGTAGGATTCACCTGTCTCGGCGGGAGGTCCAGACGAGCCGTGCATCGCCGATACTCAAACTTTCAGCGTCACAAAGAGCATTCAGTCAGAACAGTTCTTACCTGCGCTACTGTTGGAACCAAATACGAGTATACTTACTAACAAGAGAAAAAAAAAAGTAGTACACTAAATATATTTCCACCACTACGTTGTAACTCGACACGATCCCTTTGAAAACTTGAGGGGAGGGCGGAGGGGCGAGGCAGCACCGCCAGGCTAGCTTACTGTGAGATGGCCGTCAATTCATTCATCAGCACCTTGACGGCATCAGGATCCCCGTTCCAATATTGGCACCTTCATCTGCATAATCGTAGGGGCCGGGAAGGGACTACATGCATAAATTATCATTGCTTAGAGCCACTGAATTTTTCTCCTTTGAAACTTTGGTACTTACGTCCGTTCGCGGCTTGGCAGGTGCTGGCGGGCACGGCTTGACATTAGCGGTGAGTCGGTGCGAAGGTGTTGAGGGGTGATTTGTGACGCAGGAAGAGCACACGAGTCTTGTTCATCTGGTTATTTCTTCACAAATATTGTTCCAGCCGAGAATTTTAGTTCTTCTTTCTATTTTCCTTTCTTCCTTTCTTTTTTTTCTTTCTTTCTTCTTCTTCTTCTTCTTCTTCTTCTGAGTAACTACTACTACTACTACCATTACTACCAATAGTAGTATTGGTTGTAGTTGTACTGATGTTACTTATAGTGGCCCTCCTCTTCCTCCTCCTGTTCCTCCTACAACTAGTATTGCTACTACTGCTACTACTACTACTACTACTACTACTACTACTACTACTGTTTTTGCTGCTGATATCAGTGTTGCTGTTTTTACTACTATTGTTGTTGCTGCTGATGCCATTATTGCTTATGATGATGATGATTATGATGAAAGTGGTGATAATATTACTAATGGTGACAATGTTAGAGTAGTATTCATGGCATCGTATGGGAATATTCATATACTAATTATACAATGGCTTGAAAGAGATATGATAATGGAGAATACATTGAATACCCCATAAAATGAAGTGGTTTGTCACAATGATCAATCACAAATCATCAGGCAAAGAAGACAAATGTTTAACAAAGTAAAGTTGCCTTGTATCAGTGGAGCAGATTTAAGATTTCCATTAATTTGTTTAACATTATAACTCCTCTCAAAAAATGCAGATAATGTATAGATGGCGTCGGTAATGAATGCACGGTAGTGGAAAGTTAGCGTTTATTGGCAACACTGTGGAGTTTTGGGATTTTTGGATCGGGAAGGACTTTTCATCGGGGACGGCCAACCCTTCGCCCTGCAGTACAACATGGCAATGCTGTATGACTCATAAAGGCAGCAGATAAAGCGGAGCAACATAATATCTAATCCACAAACAGTTAAGTCACAGCAACTACAGGAGTTGCGTCCGATTGCTATTTCAGGTGATATTTGAGGAGGGGAAGTAGCGCGAGTGCAGAGGTGTAAGAATAAGCTAGAGCGGAACAAAGGGTCATGATAATTATGTACTCGTGTGGTGAGAGGAACAAAGACCAGTTCAGTCCTGTCATATTCTTAACTCTATGCTTCAAACACGTCGCCCGCCAGGTGTGCGGTCTGTGGTGAGCCGTTAGGTAGCAGCCCCAGGAGCCCCGTCCCTGGGAGTTGCTGCAGGATGGCGACCCCGGCGCGGACTGACGAAGACTGCGTGGCACCCGCTGCCTCTGTACTCCCGATGTCCACACTTGCCGCCGCCGCCGCTTCGATTCCAAGTTGGGTTGGAATGGCTGTGACAATTACACGTCCCTGTTCCGCAGACACTGGTGAGATACAGATTTTGATGCCAGCTTATTCTATATAACGTGGAACACTGTATATAACTTGTAGGGTTTCCATTGGTCCGCGCCTCCAGAGAACTTTACTTCCTGTATCTGTGGAGCGTTACCCTGTTTCCCATATGATGTGCCAGCCAGCGGTATTTAATGCCACTGTGCGAGGCCACGTTAATATCAAAGCTGAAATTTACTGATTTTGTAAATGCATTTATTTGAGATCGAGGACAGAAGTAAGTAAAAATCACGAAAAAAAAAAAAAAAACGCATTAGGTCAGGAGGGACACTCCTTATTCAGCGTGAAGATGGTGAAATATTTTGTTCATCATGTTCAACATGCAAATGGTTTACCGTGGGGGATAAGACAGAAAGTTAGAAATTGCATTGTGCTGAATAAGTAAAAATATAAATAAAGAGAAAATAAACTTTCAAGTAAATAAAAAAAAAAAGAGGCAATACACGTGATCTGTAGAGCGAAAAACAGATGCAATAGAAAACAACGAGTGTGTCATGGGAAGACTAAACGCAATATGGAAAGATGCAACTGGAAAGTTTGGTGGCAGAATTCCCCACAAAGGTACAGTGGCGTGACTCACGAGTGAGGTTAGGAGGGAGACCTGATTCACCACCGAGCATGTAAGGGCTGCTGCTGCTGCTGCTGTTGTTGATGATGATGATGATGATGATGTTCTTTCTGAGGGTAAGGCGCTACACTCCTCTCACCCACTCTCTCTCTCTCTCTCTCTCTCTCTCTCTCTCTCTCTCTCTCTCTCTCTCTCTCTCTCTCTCTCTCTCTCTCTCTCTCTCTTTTACGTAGATGGCGAAGAGAAGGATGTGAAAATGAAGTACAGGTTCTCTCAGGAATGCTGGGATGTTGTCGCAGCATCGTGTAGGGGCTTGAATGATGTGCATTATTACAACAATGGTCTTAATTTTGGTTCAGGGTTTTGTTGGGGTCCGTAGCGGACGACGAATCTATTAGTCGTGATGGTGCGGGTAATGGTTGCGCCAATAATGTTTTACGAGAATGGTATCGGATGAGGTTTGGCAATTATTATTACATAGTTATGCGCTACGATGATAATATTCCGTCTTAACGTCCTATATGGCGTGATCAAATGGTTTATTTGTCGTTCTCTCTCTCTCTCTCTCATATATATATATATATATATATATATATATATATATATATATATATATATATATATATATATATATATATATATATATATATATATATATATATATATATATATATATAAAATGCAAGATTACTGGCATGTAGTCCTTTCTCGCTCAAAGGACCGCTGAGCTGTGGTTGTAGATGATTTTCATGGGAACAAAACACGTGTTCTTTAGGGCTTTACTGATAAAGAATCAAGAGTTTCCTTTGTCTAGCCAGCTTTGATCTAAGGCGCTACCAAAGTGAAGATAAAACGCGTGATGTGTGGATTATATGGAAACCTTATGGTAACACGAAAAAAAAAAAAAAAGCGCTCGCGCGCACACACACACACACACACACACACACACACACACACACACACACACACACACACACACACACACACACACACACACACACACACACATATATACGAGAGAGAGAGAGAGAGAGAGAGAGAGAGAGAGAGAGAGAGAGAGAGAGAGAGAGAGAGAGAGAGAGAGAGAGAGAGAGAGAGAGAGAGAGAGAGAGAGGAACATTCAGAGAGGTATGTTTCAGCAATTAATTCAATATTACAAACTCTCTTATTTATATCGACAGCTGCGTTCGTTGACGCCAAACGGAATCGCCCATTTTGTCGGCCATGGCTTGTTTGCTAAAATGTTTCGGTCTGCTATACATATACATACCACCATATGTATATACGTATATATATATATATATATATATATATATATATATATATATATATATATATATATATATATATATATATATATATATATATATATATATATATACGAGTATATATATATAGTACGAAAAGGTTGTGCTGGTAAAAGTATTGGTAAACCATACATAGATTATACATTACCACACACACACACATACACACACGCACACACACACACACACACACACACTAAGCTTGCACGGAAATAATGAACTACAAACTTGTATTAACAAGTAATGGAAAAGCACTGGTTTTCTTCACAGCGAAAGATGAGGACAGTAGTCTCTCTCTCGGCCTGATTGCCTCCACGCTGAGCTAACAGTTACCCATCACAGGCACTGCTGGAAAGATCAAAGCACCAATCGATCCCAGTGTGAAGAATTAAGCGATAAGAACGCTGTTATTGTGTACATGGAAAAAAATCTTAAATCGGAACGCACATTATCGGTAATATCAGTTGTTCTGGTGATTTGTAACAACGTGGTCTCTCTCTCTCTCTCTCTCTCTCTCTCTCTCTCTCTCTCTCTCTCTCTCTCTCTCTCTCTCTCTCTCTCTCTCTCTCTCTAAATGCTTATGGTCTTGTATTCACGTCTTTTTTTTATTTCTACTTTTATTTTTCCTCAATTTTATTTTATCTTATTCATCTTTTTACATGTATCATCATTTTTAAACTGATTGTGTTAGTATTCATACCTATTCTCTGGCATTTATAAAAGAAGGTTCTGTGTTCTCTCGGTAGGGTTTGTAGCTGGGCAGCTGTTAATATGCACCATATTCAGAAACACTTCTGGCTGCATCTCTGTTACTTTCAAAATGCTCTAATTGAAGTTATACGGGTTTTTTAAGGATATTCTTACGGCTGTAATGACAGAATAACAATATTTTACATTAGTACCAGGAGAAATACTCTTGTAAACTCGGGTAATCAATTCTGTGTCCTTTGAAAATAGTCGTGCTGAGAGAGCTAAGCGTTTTTGAATACTGGCCAAGCTTTGTGTTCCGTTGTGTTCCGTTAGAGAGAAGTGACGTGCTGTGGTGTAGCTGATAATGCAAGTCTTGAAGATGTTGATTAAAGAAAATGTTATAGTAATTAATCCATTCTTACTCATATCCTGATAAAATCTGCTAATGACTAGTTTCAGATGTCTGTTACATACTAAATTTTGGAATATATGTATAGTTACTTAACAACAATAACAACAACTATTACTACTACTACTACTACTACTACTACTACTACTACTACTACTACTGTTATTACTATTACTCTTCCTCCTCCTCCTCCTCCTCCTCCTCCTCCTCCTCCTCCTCCTCCTCCTACTACTACTACTACTACTACTACTACTACTACTACTACTACTACTACTACTATCACTAGTACTACTAGTACCACTACTACTATTAATAATACAATATGCATCTGTGTCTAGGCGTAAACAGTAATTTTAGAAAGAAAGATGGCTGTCAGAGAGAGAGAGAGAGAGAGAGAGAGAGAGAGAGAGAGAGAGAGAGAGAGAGAGAGAGAGAGAGAATGAAGATAAGACTGAAGAACGCTTATCGAGAATGTTTTTTATTTTTTATTTTTTTGTTTGCCTCCTATTTTTATCCTCCCTATAATATATATATATATATATATATATATATATATATATATATATATATATATATATATATATATATATATATATATATATATATATATATATATATATATATATATATATATATATATATATATATATATATATATATATACACCCAATTTTGTACCCATATCGGCGTCGTTATGGGCAAGCACGGATGTTTTGGTCAGTTTAGGGTCTCTGGTGCACCGTTATTCTTTTTAATAATAAATTTTTCCCCCATTAGTTTTCCCCTTTTTATTTCAGTAATCTATGTTCTTTACCTCACTATAATGAATCTGCATTGATCGATCATCATGACCCTTCTCGTGTCCTGTGCTTCTTTTGTATTATACTTATTTGTCTACGTCAGATTTTACTCTTCTTTTGTTCTATCGTTATTTGTTTTCGTAGATGATCGTGCTTGCTTCATCGTTATTTGTCTACGTCGATCATTGTACTTTTGTTTTAATTATTATTTGGCCTATGTCGATGATTGCTCTTTTTTGTTATTTTATTGCTATTTGTCCTCCGCCAATTATTGCGGTTCACTTGTCTCATTATTGACTGCCTTCGTCGATTACTGTATTTCTCTTGTTTATTGTTAGTTGTCTACGTCGAATATTAAAGCGCTTCTCATGTCTTATTGTATTGCATGTACAGTATATCGATCACCACTACGCATCTTCTCCCCCATCAACTTTTTAAAGACACTAATGGGTGTGATGAGGTGTGGTGGGATTTTCTCTCGCGGCATTCCTTGCGCTAAATGATGCCGAGGGTGATCTGACATCGTAATTGAGTGAGACGTATTACTCAGGCTTCTTCCTAAGTCATAGTCAATAAAAGATGAATTTTCAGCACTTTCATTGCGTTTTGCGTTTTCATCAGTTTACCAGTCTTAAGTCCTCTACTGATCTAAAAGTCTTAAGGCTATGTAAGTAAAATATTCCCATTGCGTTTGGCCTTTTCATTAAGTTGTCAGTCTTAAATCCTCTAGTTTGCTAAAAAATGCAAATAAGTGTGTGAAAGATATTTCTCAGCAGATCAAAAGGCGCTAAGACTGCGAGGAAAACGCTGGATATATTGAAAGTAAGGTTATTTGAATATTTATCATCATTGTACCTCATCACCACTACCTCGTCGTGCTCAAAGAAAGCTAACGAACCTTTCTATGTTTTCATGTGATGGCCTGAGTGCAAAAGGCAGGGCAGCAGAAATAAAGGACATACCGGTGATCTTTTCTTCTCCGAGCAGTTATGAATGTTGAATAAGTAAATGGTGGTGTAGAGTCATACTTTCCGTGCTTCCTCCAGCTAGTGATTATTTAGTTATGCTTATAGTCATATATTTCACTGTCATCACCGTCGCTTTTATGACTGTGTTGTTGTGGCGTAAAAAAAAAAAAAAAAATCATTCAGTCACTCAATCAGAAATTTTTCGTTAATGTCAAATTTTTTCCCCCTTTTTATTCATGGAATTTGTATTTTTATATTCAATGCTTGTACAGTGCAGTCTTCAGCTGAAAATGTATTATTTATAGCATATACCAGCGGGGATGTTTGAAGATTTGAGTCGCATAAGGATATGAAAGTTAAATGAGGTTAAGTTGACAGATGAATCATAAACTGGAGAGATTGGTATTTGTAGAACTAATGGATGTACTCTTTAGTCTTGAACTTAGAACGTGCTTGCTTCTTACAACATGCACACGCCAGGGAGGGGGGGGGGGATATTTGAGGACCTAAGAGGTATAAACATATGAGGTCTTTATGTAGGTTAGATTAACGAATGAATCATATATAGAAAATTCGAAGCACAAGAAATATGCTTCGAGAATTAGAATGCAGTAAAGAAATGTAGCACATGCATGAGGGTTACTAAGCAGCGATAAACTATAAGCTGGCGAACCATATAAATGAATTAGATGCTTATCATTTAGAGGATAGCACGTTAAGTCATCAGGTGGAATTAGTTTGGAAGTGTGAAAATTGTTCAGGTGTTTAGCAGCTTGACAAAATTTATGCCGAGGAATGAAAAAATAAACAAAGGAAGAAGTATGCATAAGAATATCGAATAAATAATGGAGGACACACACACACACACACACACACACACACACACTCCTGTTTACGCACATGAAACTCACAAAGAAGAAACTTTGAACACAATTCCTGTTTAACAAGGAAAAGATGATATTATAATCTTGGAATTAACAGGTAGAATGAGAAAGAAAATATTAAACGTAAGAATAGAAAAAAAGAAAAGGAATTAGAGTACAAAATAGAAAGTTTATAATAGAACTTCAACCCTTTTATTGCTGTGATCTTTCGTTGCTAACTAAAAACAATAGCAGCAGTGGCATCAACAGTAGTAGTAGTAGTTGTAGTAGTAGTAGTAGTAGTAGTAGTAGTGTTAGCAGTAATAGTAGTAGTAATGGCGGCGGTGTTGTTAAATTTATCTACGTAGTAATAAGTAAAACATTAACAGTAGTAGTAGTAGCAGTAGTAGTAGTAGTAGTAGTAGTAGTAGTAGTAGTAGTAGTAGTAGTAGCGGTGTTGTCAAATTTACCTAAAGAGTAATAAATAAAGTTCATCTAGTGCAGCCTCCTGCAAGCCGCGGATCATCACATGTGCATGACTCTTGGCAGCGGTGAGAGCGGCTATCACCCGTGCTTTTTTCCCAAATGCTTCACTCAACACCTTCCTACATATTTTCCATTCCTCGCCGTAAATACGCTGTCCGATTCGTATTGCTCCTCTCTGACTTCTAATGTGTATACGAGAATTTTTAGCGTGTGAGACGATTTGCTGTCCTCTTGCCGTGCCGTGGCGGGCTTGGCAGCGTCCACTAAGCGTGTGTTTGGTTTGCACGAGTATTTCTGAGTGCTTCTAAGAATGAGGACTGTATGATGGGGTTTCTGGGTGCTTCTAAAATTGGTAACTGATGTTTCTAAATGCGTCTAAAATTGGTATCTGGTATTTCTGAGTTTCTAAAATTGGTAACTGGTACTTCTGAGTGCTTCTAAAACTAGGAACTGTATGACTGGCATTTCTGGATGCTTCTAAAATAGGGAACTGCATAAGTAAGGTTTCTGAATGCTTCTAAGACCGGGAGTTGTACTTGTATGAGTAGTATTTTCGAATTCTTCTGAAACTAGGAACTTGACTGTTTCTATTTTTTGGGGTGCTTAGAACTGTTAACGAGTAATCGCTTATGTATGTATGTATGTATGTATTTATGTATGTATGTATGTATGTATATATGCATTTGTGTGTATGTATGTACGAGTATGCATGTGTTATTCAATGAAACTGATGTGCATTGCCTAATGTTTTTTTTACACAATTCTTAAAGGAATATTTCATGTTATTTATTCGTATCATAACATTAATACAATAGTTAAATAACATCTACAGTAAAAGAACAACTTATATCGTGGTAATGAAAAGATTAATTCCTATTCACGTAAGAAAAGTAAAGCTGACAGGATTTTGTGACGTTATTATTTAGAGCACTTGTACAGCACTGTGAGGAAGTTTGGTGACATTGGTATAGGAGGAGGAGGAGGAGGAGGAGGAGGAGGAGGAGGAGGAGGGTGAGGTTGAGGAGGAGAGGGAGTAGGTAAAGCGTACCCAAGACGTCTGCTTGATTGCCGAAGTTTATTTATTTTTTTTTTATATTCATTATTACTTTTAGATGAACATTGTTTTCCTTCTAGTCTAAGTTTAGGTTGTCTGTGATGAGAGTCTGCTTGTATTTGCATCTGGGATCGCGAGGCGGGGCTGTGAGGTGCGTTGGGTATGGCGTGTATTGGTCTCTTCGTTCTTCAGGACTGCTTGGTTTGGTTGTTTTTCGTGAAGTGGTGGAGTGAGACTGATGATGTTAGGGTTAGGTTAGATTAGGTTAAGGTGAGTTGAGGTATAGTGTGTATTACTTTCATTTCTTCTTCTTCTTCTTCTTCTTCTACTTCTTCTTCTTCTTCTTTCCTTCTTTCGACTGTTCCCATCCGTTAGGGGTCGCCACATTGGTTCAACCTTGTCAAACTCCCTCGGTCCTCTGCGCCTTGCTCACTTACACCCATTAAAACCATGTCTTCTTTCATTGCATCCATAAACCTTTTCTTGTTTCTTCCTCTATTTCTCCTGCAGGGTAGATCCATCTTTAGCACCCTCCTCCCCAACCCACTTCTTGTCTCTCCTCTAGTCATGCCCAAACCATCTCAGTCTCGCCTCTCCAGTTTTGTTCCCAAACCGACCCATATGTATTGTGCCTCTTGTGTATTCGTTCTTGATTTTGTCCAGCTTCATAATTCCCAGAGATAATTGCAGGATATTAATTTACTATAGACGTCCAAATTTGCTTGTCTTCTCCATGAGTGTGCGTAAGAGGTAAGTTAAGTTAGACTGGTGTTAAGTTAGGTTAGTTCGAGAGATGTGATGGGTATAGAGTGTAGTTTTTCTAATAACTTTGGTTGTCATTGCTGAACCTGTAAGTATAGATCGGCAATGTTAGTTTAAGATTGGTTGAAGTTAGGTTAGGTTAATTCCAGGAGCTGCGTTAGAGATCCTGCTTTTCTTTATCTTTCTTTCTTGTCTTTGCTTGAATTATACAGAGTTAGGCATCGGTATTGGTAGATTAACAAGATGTATTGGGTAGGGTATAGATTTCCTTATAGACTAAACTAAGTTGACTTCCTTAACGCTTTATATTTGGCAACGTTAGGCGAAGGAACTGCGTTGGGTATAGCGTGTGCTGCTTTTCCTTATCTCTTATCAGGTGCCAACCAGTACACGAGGTCCCGAGCGGCGGCTGCATGAGGTGCGCCGCTGGTCGATAGTACACGCGGTTCTCGAAGCCATGCAGGCACCGAGGACCGCGTTTTGGGATCCTGTGTATGGGAAATGTTCACAGCATGTTGCAATGAAAAGAGACGCAAGGAAATAACGCAGCAGTAATCAGTATAGAGTGTGTCATGACCTGCTTATGATCGCAACACAGAGGTCTCTTTAATTTCCTTGAATTTCTTACATAACAAGAGCCACAATTTTACGTGACAGTGATAACGGGAATCTATTGCAGCGGTCGAATTTACCCGTCATTGCTTCTTGCTGCGTATTTTCTTTTCCTCTGCAGTTTCTTACTTAACCAGTGTCCAAATTTTACGTGACGAGGATCCACAGCAGCAGGTAGACCCGCCTGCCACCGCCTCGTATGGCCGGGAGGCATAAATTTTGGCGAGGGGCTTTTGGCGGCTGGTGGCGGCGTGACGTCAGGGCGAGGGACGCGACCACATCACTTTAATCGGTTCACTGCGAGTCACCCACTAACTGAGGTGGTTCCTGGCTGGCCCAGTACACGCTCGCTTCTTAGTTTTGTTGAATTTCGTTTTTCTGGGACCTCTGTTCACCAAATGCATGAACAGTTTTGCCTCCCGTACTGTGTCTTCCCAAGCTGTTCAGTCCGCAGGTCGAAAGTTTAGCTCAGAAGTCTCTCTCAGCACACGTCATGCTGATAGTCACGGTATCCTTTGCTTGTGATTGAATGGTATGTATCACACATCTATTGGATGCTGAAGTTTAGTTAATCTTCTTTTCAAGCGCGTCTGCGTGACTGTCCACCATGGCGCGTCTTATGGGAGGTGCTGAGGTTGACGTGAATGTTTTGTTTTCTTCACGTGACCACAGTTGTGGCAGATAAATTACTGGTGATGACACACGAGCTAACAGTCCACCCGTCATCGCCTCAGCGAACCTGGCAAATACCTGACTCATGGGGCCCGCCAGTCCTACTCGGAATAATCCTGAATAATCCCGGGCATGCACATTGGGCTCCTCCATGTGGGGTCGATTAATTCTCCAGCCGGTGACTAGACTTACACAGCATCCCTCAGCGGGCGGCGGGCGGCTGGATCACGGGCCACAGAGGACGGTCGCCAGAACACTGGGCGAGGGTCACTTGGGGACCGAGGCGTGAATCGCATGCCTGCCTGCCTGCACACGGGTCTCCGCCTGTCTCTACTCTCAGCGGGGAATGGGCAGCGTGAGTCCCGCCTTTGACAGCCTGCACTTTCTTGGTCCAGACATGTCGACCACCTACGTAGAGGTGGAGATCCCATATGAGTGATAACACGTTTAGAGGAGTGTTACACACAAACACACACACACACACACACACACACACACATATATATATATATATATATATATATATATATATATATATATATATATATATATATATATATATATATATATATATATATATATATATATATGCATATGTATAATACTAGGCCGACGTCCCCGTGATGTGGGGAGAGGGGGAGGGGTGGCCGAGACATGGCGCCCACACGCACAGCTCATGATCACACCCACCAGCCCTCCCTCGCACCTCAGTCTCCAGGCCTGTAGCCAGAACACTGATCATCAGTTATTTTTGTAAAGAAAATGTGCACTATAAAGAGGCCACTTCTTAAATCATATGAATAATGTGAAACCAAAGTGTATGAATAGTGTAAAACCAAAGTGTATCACGTTTAGGTAGATTAATGAAATGTGTCCCTGAGCTGAAGTCAGGATCGCGCACGGACCCGAACACCGTCAAGAGCAAGGCATCTGGACATACGGATGGACAAGCTGACGACAGCTTGGTACATGCTTCCTGACGTCTTATCTCCATGGAACACACGAGTTTGGCGGCAGTGAGACCCTCGGCGCCACGCAGGTGTTTGGTAAGACGCCATGAGGCTCTCGCATGGGGGCGTGGCCTTCCTCAGGCGAGGGAATGTGTGCGGCACGATGGGCGTGCATGGCATGGGCAGCGGCGAGCTTCGTGGGTGGCCTGTATGGGTCTATGTATGAGGTGTCATGACTTTGTCAGCAGAGAGGCGGCTTCGCAAAGGCTGTACCGTTATCTGCACCTTATCTACTATCAGGGCACTGTGTGGAGAGGCACTACCGCTCACCTGTTGACACTGATAAGGCTGCTCTCACCCTCAATAGCTCCCCCTCGAGTAGCACTCATCAACACCACGCTACTGAAACTATTAAGGCTTTCAATTATTATTAAATTATCCACAACACTGGAAAGGAAAAAGGGTTTAGAGAAACCTCAAGTGTTGTTCCCTCATAGACCGATCGCTGGCCCGGTAGTTGGCGAGGCGTCTGCGTCGAGGCGGGAGGGCGGGGCGTGGGGGCCGGCGAGGTGAGGAGAGATACGAGGTGGACGGAGGGTGGAGGTGGGCGCGAAAGGCGAAATCAAAGCGTGGAATGGAGGTGAGCATACACGGGGTGGGTGCGGAGTTGTGTGGGGAGAGACGGGGTACTGAAGGCTGACACGGCACGGAGACGGCGGGGAGCGGACAAAGGAGAAAGACATGGAAAAATACAATGGTTAGAAGACACACACACACACACACACACACACACACACACACACACACACACACACACACACACGGGACAGTGGGCAAATCCGTGTAAGAAATAGAAAGTAAAGTCGCCACTCGTTGACACAGAAGAAAGAGGATAAGTAGGAAGAGCAGAAGAGAAGGGAAAGAAGTAGAAGGAGAAGGAGGAGGAGGAGGAGGAGCAGAGGATTTAACTTGTCCCTTCCACCCCCCATTTCACCCCACCCACCCCACCCACCCTTCGTAGTCACCTTTAAGAAGATCGATGGAGATGAACAGGAGTGGATGTCATACCCTCATCTCCCTCTAGGGCCCAGCTCGATCTCCTCTAGTCTGTTGAGTGGCTGTTCATGGATGGCGTCTTTAAGGGCGAGGCGGTGTTGGAGCAAGGCAGGAGCAGGATGAAGGAGAGGGGATAGGCAGTAATGGAGGCAGGGTGAATGAGAACGCAAGGGAAAGGAGAACAGGACAACAAACATGCCAAGGGAGAGGGAAGAACAGGGTAAGGGGAAAGAAAAAGAGGAAAGACAATAAAGAGAGGGAAATATTTAAAACGAAAGACAAAGAAGTGGAAAGAGAGAGAGAGAGAGAGAGAGAGAGAGAGAGAGAGAGAGAGAGAGAGAGAGAGAGAGAGAGAGAGGGAGAGAGAGCTGGATACGGAAACGAAGCGAAGGAATGGTAGACAAAGTGAAGAAGAAAAGAGAGATATAAAAAATGGAACGGAGTCACGTCACTTTACGTAAAAAAAAAAAAAATGAAAAAAAAAATAAAACAGCGAATCACACGTTTTCTTTCTCCTTCAGTCGTTTAAGCGGCATCTACTGTAAAACATTCTTCCTTTAGTCAAATGTTCTAACAACTATGCAGAACTGAACACCAAAATTACCTAAACTAAGTAAACTACAAATACTGATAGATTTATTTTCACTTATTAATCCTACTAGCGTATTTGTCTGTTTGTCTGTTTAATATATGTGAGTGTGTGAGTGTGTGATGCCTTGTCTGGGCCTCTCCGTGTGGGATTGCCGGCCTGATGTATTAATAGAAAAGCCGGTACTCAGAAATGGTATGCTCTTTCACCACGATTATTTTCCAAGCCAACAGAAATTTTTAGCAGGGTTTGCAAGGCTGTTTTTCCTGTTAATAAGGTAAAAACCGTGTTAATCTGTCACTAGAAACGTAAAAACATCGTTAGAAACCCGCGTAACTTCAACTGGAGACTTGAAATAGAAGAGGTGCGGCGCAAAGGTGTTTCAAAATATGGTCCATGAATTAACAAATGAGTATTAAGTGCATAGCTACATACTCACTAATACTACTCTTTATTCTTTCCCCCTCCTCACGGTACCTGCCGCTGCTGCCCTGTGTGTGTCGGGCGTGCAGAGGTGATGAAACCGATGGCGCTGGAGATGTGTGAGGGCTGCGGGCGGACCATCCACGACCGGTTCATCATGAGAGTCATCGACACATCCTGGCACGAAGACTGCCTGGTGTGCTGCGTGTGTCGGGTGCAGCTGCAACACTCCTGCTTCGCCCGGGATAGCAAGATCTACTGCAAGCTCGACTATGACAGGTGAGGGGATGGGTGAGGGAATGGCAGGGGTAGGAAATAGGTTTATGGGTTGACTGATTTTGAAGTTGGTATCGGTAGTTATTGTGCAGGCGTACTGTAAAATGTGTAATGCAGAATTGAGGCGTATATTGTGACTGGTAAAGGGATGATTGAACGAATGCCGCGGACCAGGAAAGTCTTTATGGATTGATTGACTGACTGACTAATTTCTAGAGCTGTAGTGAAAAAAAAACAAGTGTAACGCGTATTTTTTTTTTTTGGTGGGGAGGGAAATATAAGGGAAAATATTTAGTTTGTTTATATGAGAAAACGTTATTCAAGACAAAAAGATTATGACAGGAAGAAATAAAAAAAAATAATGGAAAACTAGGAGAAAGATGTTGGGAAAGAAAAATAAAGAATATTAAAGGGGAAAAATTCAGTTTGTGTATATGAGAAGAAAAATATTTGCGACGAAGGTTTTATAATAAGAATATTTAAAAAGTAGTGGAAAATTAAGGATAAGATGTTGTTTATGTGTTAGGTAAGAAGAAAAAAAAATGGGACAGGGCTTATGAGGAAAAGACGAAAGAGTATTGGAAAATTGAGGAGAAAAAGATCTTGTGTATAAATATATTAAGGAAAAGGAGAAAAAAATAGACAAAACTTTTATGAGAAGAGATTAAAAAATAGAGGAAATTAGAGAAAAAAAAATATAAATAATGAGGAAAAGAGGGGGAAAAAATGTACTTAGGTTGCATGACGGGAAATAAATGTGGCAAATGCGTTTGATAGTAGACAGTGAAAATACGTACATATAATATAAGATTTTTTTTTCCAAGTGCGTAAATTTTATCTCTTTACGCAAGAAATGGAGGGACGAATGATTGAAAAAAGTTAACTATAATTGCAAGGATGTACAGTACGAGTATATCTGGAATAAGGAAGACGAAAAGCTACGCAGATAACACTGAAGAAGTCAACATCGTGAGAGACAGACCGACAGACAAACAGACAGGTAGAGAATACAGTGATAAAAATCTGAATAACTGAAGGAACATTATGCATAGAGATAAAAAAGATAAATAAAAATTGGAGGAAGTGATAAGCTCTTACTGTTAACGATAAAAAAAAAAAAAAAAATCTCGACTGTATTTTGAGTGAATTTCTGCTGTTTTTTTTTTCAATCTCTTTTCTCTTCTCTGTAATTCTGTAGTCTTGCTTCGAATACACACACACACACACACACACACACACACACACACACACACACACACACACACACACACACACACACACAGAGAGAGAGAGAGAGAGAGAGAGAGAGAGAGAGAGAGAGAGAGAGAGAGAGAGAGAGAGAGAAGCGGAGTGTGTGTGGGTCTACGAGAGTGGAGAGCTGGTGGGCTGGTGGGGGGAGGGTGGGCCACAAGGAGCAGTGTCTAGTCGGAAATGTCAACATGGCCCCACTATCGACTGGGAAACGGGACGATAACGAAGATATGGAGGCTCTGATAAGGGGCGGCTGAGGGGAAGCGCTGGGATTGTGAGGCGAAAAGGGAGGGAGGAGGAGAGAAGGGGGAATGGGAGTGAGGTTCATGGTTGTTGTGTATAGTGAGGTGAGACTCAGGAACCATGTATATGTATTATGTTGTGTGTGAGCAGAGTGTTTAAAGAATATGCTTATTAGAGTACGTAGTTACTCTCTTCTTACTGTGGCAGGTTTCTGTTCCTGTAATCTTGGAAAATAAGTAAAGAAAGACGTGATTAAGAAAAAAAAAAAAAAAAACTTAGCAAAGGACTCTGAAAAATGCATTATTGATCATGGTCAGAATTTGAACAACACAAATTCGAAGATACATTATGATCATTTGCATTAACTTGTTTTTATCATCACTACTCTTATTATTATTATTATTACACTATTGTTGATGGTTATTTTCAACTAACAATTTCCGTTAACTATTTTCCCTAACATAGACTGAGACAAACTCGCTGAATAGCTGCACGTTTCATTCTTGGCGTGTTGCATCAAAGAAAAAAAAGGAAACTGCAGTGACTCACCAACAAAAAACTAAAGCAATCTATTACATCACCTGTGGCCGCAATATTACATCAGGTACATTCATAACTTGCTATACGTATGTGCTGTTTCAGTCACAATAATTCTGGCACCCGAGGATACACTAAGATAACACCACCACTGACTGATACCCTTATTTAATTCAATTTATACCAAAACCACTATTTGATTGTAAGATGCTCCATTATTTTCCTCTTATCTCCTCTTGTTTTTGTCCTTGTTTGTGTTCTTTTTTCTTTTACTACTACTACTACTACTACTACTACTACTACTACTACTACTACTACTACTACTACTACTACTACTACTACTACTACCTCATTTCAATCCGCTCTATACTGCACCACCCTCACTTCCCTCCATCCATTCCTCACCCTCCCTCCCTCCCCATGCTATAGAGGCACCCGACGCACCCTCGCTCCCCCCACCCCCACCTCCTCCCATGTAACACCCTGTGCTGTTACCCTCCTGTGAGTCACCCTTCTCCCTTCCTTATTACACTCCGCCAAGATCTATTAGCAGTAGCAGCAGTAATACAAGAGTTTCACCCTAATTTGCATCACCTTAATTTTCTTCACCCTATTTATTATAGACAGTGAAGAAATTTAAGGTGATGCAAAAAAAAAAAGATTTAGAGTGATAATTATTGGTCTAAACTTTTGTTATTCTTCAGTCTTATTTCACGTATACCAATAGCAACACTCACAGCTATCTCACCCTATTTTCTTTACACCCTGTCTCATATCACACTTAACTGTCTGTTTTTGCATTTTGTTTGCGTGATTGTAGCAAAGCCCACATAAATTTCTCTGTATTATTTTGCATCAGATCATCTTATTTTTCCCTTATAGCTTATTACTTTATTGCATGTCACCCTATTAGCAGTAACAGCATCCCAGAAAATTTTCACCTTAAGTACATATTTCGTATCAACTCTTATTTCTTTACACCTTAACTCCTTATTAGAAATTGCCATAACATCGTAAACTTTTTATGTATAATTTTTTCTTTGTTCCGTTTTTTTTTTTCCTCTACAGTATATTAACCTAATCTTCACACCTTATCTCACATTGACCTTAACTCCTTAATCAAATTCACACTAGAGCAATACACGGCTTAATGATCTCTCTTTCCCGACCTTCTTCCTCTTATTATCCCTCACAAGAATCCCCCCTCTACAATACATTAACTTTATCTTCTTCACACCTCATCTCATACCAACCTAAACTTCCTAATCATTTACAAACACTCCAGTAACACACGACTAAATCAGCTCTCTTCCCCGACACTTTTCCCTCTGTTCGTTCCCTTGCGCCACATCCAGGCCGGTATACAGAAACACTTTACTTTCTCACTACTTCTATTTCCAGAGACCACAGAGATGACTAGCCGGGTTCTTAAGAGTGTTTCTCCAGTAATAATGTAGAAAAATCTTGTTAATCTGTTACCGGAACCATAAAAAAAAGAAAAAAAAACATAAAAAATTCGTCAGTTAACCTACGTAGAGGCTTTTAAAAGTAATCGACGTGCCGCCAGATGTGTTTCAGAATATGGTTCCTATACCCGCTGCGTCCTCCCTCTGTACCCACGCAGCGCCCCAGCCACGCCTTCGCCCCCTGTCCGCACCTTGGCCGCCTCTGTAAACATAAACACGTGTGTGAAATAAGAGTCTCTTCGGGCAGCAAGTCCTGATGATGAGCCAAGGGGGAAGGGGAACGGGAAGGAACAGAGTGGTGATAGCTAAATAAGGGGCTTTCTCGTTTCAAAGGCCAAAGAGATGATTAATTAGATTTTCATGGATGTTTTCACCAAGGAGAACGCAAAATCCTCGTTAATCTATCACGAGAATCATGAAGACTCTTAGAAACCCGTACGATCTCCTCCACAAGCTGTTAAGAGTCGTCGAGACATGATTCCGATTTGTTTGAGAATGTGGTCTCTGCTTAATACGAGTGACATGGTGAGCTGCTTCCGATCCTCCGCCTGCTTCATAGAAATGCTTAACTTTCTGCAACACCGATATATATTCCAGTCATCGATTTTCCCTTCTTTTTTTGGGGGAGATATAAACTTAAATTAATTTTTCTTCGTATCTGCTTGATCATATTCTACTTTAGAACTTTCGCGAATCATGATAGTGATTTAATTCTCTCTCTCTCTCTCTCTCTCTCTCTCTCTCTCTCTCTCTCTCTCTCTCTCTCTCTCTCTCTCTGCGTCAGATCCCGTGTTTCCTCCTCACCATACTCCGCGTTTTCTGCTTTACTCGGCTTTACCCTCGAGTTTTCAGTCCTTTCCATGCCGCGCCAGTTCCGTGTTGCCTCCCGCCTTCACGCCAGCCCCGTGTTCGGCCCCGCATACGGCATGCCACGTATTTTTCATTATAATAAATGTGAGGGGGAAGCGTGCCAGCCGGTGAGGGGACGGTGCCGCCCCACGTGTTGCCTGGCGACAGCTGGATGGGAGAGTGAGGGGGAGGGCGAGGCAGGGAGTGAGGGAGGAGAGAGGGGAAGGCGTGGAGGGCAGGGGAGAAGGGAGAATGAGGCAGGAACGGGTGGAGGGAGGGAAGAGTGAAGAGCTAGGGAGGAAGAGAGGAAAGAGGGAAGGGCAGGGAAGGGAAAAAGGGGCGCTGTGGAAGGAAGAAGGGAAGGCAGGGTGAGGAACTGTGTATATGTGTGTGTGTGTGTGTGTGTGTGTGTGTGAGAGAGAGAGAGAGAGAGAGAGAGAGAGAGAGAGAGAGAGAGAGACAGAGAGAGAGAGAGAGAGAGAGGGGGGGGGGGGGAGGAAGCGACAACTGGTGAGGGAAAGAGGACGGGGAGAAGCAGAGAAATTGTATTATCCATGAAAGGAATAAGGGATGAAACGAGAGGGAAGGAAGGAAGGATGCCGCACATTGGCGGGGATCTGAATGATTCACTTGTAGAATTAATCGAAGTTACGAGGTATATTAGTAATTTTCCAATGCTCGTTTATGCGGATAAAAAAAAAATGTTAATTCACCTTATTCATTTATGTATTTTTAGAGGTGTGCGCGTAGAAATAAACATATATAAATAATCATGTTTCATTTGCTTCTTTCGTGTAGGTTCATTTTCACTATATAAAGAAATATGACTTTATCGAACATAAGAACATAGGAAAGTAAGAGAAGCCGCAAGAAGCCAGCAGATAAACACGTGGCAGTCCCTGTAGAAAACATATTTATGCGTATAGTACCTACCAACTACCTGCTGCATCAATAAATTATCTATCATAGTCTCTCTCCTAAGGCTCCCTATTGACGCGGTGCTAACATCCATATTGCTGAGCCTGTTCTAGTCATTTGTCATTGTATTTGATAACCAATTTCTTTCTTCTTTCTTCCTTTCTTCAAATCTAACTTTTCCAAGCTTGGGCATGTTATTTTAGTTAGAGATACTTTGCATTATTCTGTTTTCAACGTCCATCAGCTTGCGATATATTTTATTAATCTTTGTAATTGTTTTTGTATCTCTATTTGTCCGTATTCGTATCTTGCTGTCTTCTGCTTCTCTGCTTCTCTTTCTGCTTTCTTCTTTATTATGCTCTTGTACCTTCCCGTTTACTATTTCTGTTTTGTCTGTTCGTCTTCCGTCTAAGTTCACTACAGAGTGTTCAATTGCCTCGTGATATCGCAAAGTTCAGTTAATTTCAAGTTTATAAATTGAACGGAAATTGACATAAGGGCTCATGAACTTTATATTAAGATATTTACAAAGACCGATTATGGACGTGATAAGCGAAAGTAATTACCTCATACTACGTTTTTTTTTGTCTGAAACCTCTCAATATAATACAACTTCCACTTTCTGTACATGTGTGTGTGTTTCGTCAACACTGAGGAGAAAAGGTTGTCGTTATTAACTTTCATATCCACGTGTCGCCCAGCAAGTCTAAAGAAAGGCACGTGTTCCTTCACTTCATGCGGCGCTCGCCTCCCGGCACACTGATAGAGGACAGTAAATGTGTCGCTGCTGTACTCACCGTTTATATTTCACGCTTTATTTTGGTGTCTGCTATTTTAGGGAATGTTATGGGAAGTTTCATGTTGGAGAGAAGTTATTTATATTGTTTTTTTTTTTACTTTTATTTAGCGTTGTGTGTACGTATTTTCCGTCAGTAAACAACAGTTACCTCTACTACTACTACTACTGCTACTACTATTACTAAAAGTTCATTCCTTTTACAAGTTTTTCTTTTTCACTAATCTGTACTGAACTGCGCCGCTTTATTACGACAAAGCTCACTTAGGTCGATAATCTCTTCACTAATGCTACCACCTGCTTGCTTAATTAAACCTGTGCATTCTTGGTTTTATTTCATGTAGTTCTTGCGCATGGCACCAAAGGACTGACGGGTGCACGAGCGGAGTTTTCATGGTCATAATGCGCACTGGTCAGTTCAGTTTTGTGTTTGGGACTTCACCTTTGCAACGGGACCCCCTGATGGCTAAAAGGAAAGATGTAGATTTTAGAGTTAATAGTCTAGTTAGCCAAATATGATTAATACAAAAAAAAATATATAGTTTTCATTGCTTGAGCCAAATCAGAGAGAAAAGAAAGGAGGAAAAATAAGAAAGGGAACGAGAGAGAGAGAGAGAGAGAGAGAGAGAGAGAGAGAGAGAGAGAGAGAGAGAGAGAGAGAGAGAGAGAGAGAGAGAGAGAGAGAGAGAGAGAGAAACTGAATCGAAAACAAAGAAAAAATATCATGAGTAAAGAGAGAGAAAGGATAGGAAAAATATGAAAACGGGAACAAGGAACAAAGTGATGATAAACAGAGAGAGAGAAAAAGAAAACGAGACCTGAACAGAAGAGCTCGAAGCGTCATTGTGTCAAGCTTCATTGAACACTCCTCTTGATTCATTAGCACTTTTTTTTTTTGTCCTCATGTTTCCCCCGCCGATCAAGACACGAGGAGCTGCTAGGGGGTGGGGGGATGGAATGGTGGTGCTTAGACTCAAATCCTTGTCCCTTATTAACCTTCTGCTTGCTTGCTAGTGGCACTGCGATGAAAGAGGGACGGAAAATTAATGAAAAAGTGCTTGGAAAATGATGTGATGATTGTTATTACGTATGTTTGGGTAACTGCTGAAAGATGGATAGGAAATTTAAAAGAGAAGTACGTAGTTGAAAGTTAATGTATGTGAAAGGGGAAAAAATGAATGTATCGCTTGCTTAAAGTTTATGGATGATGAAGGAGAAAAAAAAAATTGCTGGTTAAAAATGAATGAATATTAAGAAGTATATAGATGTTGAAGGGAAGAATATAATTATATCGCTTGTGGAAAACATAAGGATGCTGATGAAAAGAGAGAGAGAAAATAAAATAAAACAAACAAACAAACAAACAAACAGATGGCGGAACTGGATTAACATGAACAAAAACAACATACAGTAAATGCTGAAAATTTCCGGATATTAAAACGTAAAAAAAAAAAGCCAAGCAACAAGAAGTGATGGTTAGTGAAAAGTACGAAAGTTTTCTACGCGGCAAAAAAAAAAAAAAAAAAAGTTGAAAGAAAAAATACGCATCATAAGTGGAAAACTTCTTTTATGTGCCTACAAACTAGCGATACTAGAAGAGCGGGAGGGGGAGGAAAGGAAGGGAAGGGAGAGGAGGTGGGGAGAGAGAGGGTAAGGCAGGAGAGGAGGGGGAAGGGCAGGGCTGGACCGAGACAGTGAATGAGGCAGGAAGGCATGATTGGTGTGGGGGGATGTGGTGGGGGGTGAGGGACAGGAAGATGAGGAAAAGGAGGAGGATGAGGAGGAGAAGGAAATGAAGGAGTAGAAGGAGGAGGAGGAGGAGGAGGAGGAGCAGGAAGTGGAATGAAGGGAGGGAAGCATCTATCAAACTCTTTTAATTTAATTTTTTTTCTTTTTTCTTTCCTTTTCTTACATTCACCCTTTATTCCGTCAAACTTCCCGGATTTTTTTTTTTTTTTAGAGTTCTACGCTTAGTTTTCATTCGTTCATCCATTCATCCGTTCATCTCTCCACCCATCCATCCATCCATCCATCCATCCATCCATTCTTAAGTTACCCTCGAGAAAAAAATGCACCAATCAATAAAAGAAGCGGGTTCTTTTTTGTTCCCGAAGTGAAAGAGAGAGAGAGAGAGAGAGAGAGAGAGAGAGAGAGAGAGAGAGAGAGAGAGAGAGAGAGAGAGAGAGAGAGAGAGAGGAGGCGAAAAGGAATAAAGAAGAATGGGGTTGGGGGAGGAGAGATGGAAGACAAAAGGGAGATGGGGCAGTGAAAAAAAGGAGAAAATGACGGAGAAAAATGTCAGATTATTGAAGTCGGTGGGGATGGGATGGGCTAGGAGTGATGGGAGAGGGAAGGGAGGGTAAAGGAGGATGAAGGGGAAAGAATAGGCAGTAGGAGGACTGGAAGGGACGAAGAAACGAGAAAGAACATGGAGGAGGAAAGAGGAATGAAGTTATGCACAGAGGAGCAGAGAAAGAGAGGAAGGGGGAACAGACAGAGAGACAGAGATAAATGAACAAAAAACTCTTATATTAATCCAAAAATCATGTAAAAACTCACTTAAATCCAACAAAAACTTTTTATTTTACACCACTCTTTCCCGCGTTCTCTTGTCCACGCCTTTTTAAATACAACACCCTCGTATACCGTTGCACAGACAGTGACGGTGGGCGGTGGTGGCGGCGGTGACACTGGGCGCTAGTGTTTTAGAGACTCTTAACAGCAGTGGGGTAGGCTGGCTTGGCTGAGCTGGGCAGAGGTGGCAGTCCGCGTGACGGCAGCAGCAACACCAGCGTGTGGCCGGTAAAACCAACACTGATAATTGCCTGAAACTGGTGCCTGAGTTGGAGCTTTGACACTAACTTTAAGCGAATGAGAGAGAGAGAGAGAGAGAGAGAGAGAGAGAGAGAGAGAGAGAGAGAGAGAGAGAGAGAGAGAGAGAGAGAGAGAGAGAGAGAGAAGGGGAAAGGAGGGAGGGGGGATAAAAATAAACACTTCCTCGCACCTGAGCCGAGATAAAACGAAAAATAAACACCCTTTCACATCAGTCACTTAGGATAAAGCTCAGGTGTTGTTTCGCCGCATCTCGAAGAGGGGAGGAGGAGAGGCGCGGGGTGAGCGGTGCGGCGATGCTTGTGAAAGAAAGGGAGGGGGAAGGGGGGAAGAGATATGGAGGAAAGCAGGGGAAAGGACGAGAGAGAGAGAGAGAGAGAGAGAGAGAGAGAGAGAGAGAGAGAGAGAGAGAGAGAGAGAGAGAGAGAGAGAGAATACCCCAGTCAGAATAAGAGCGTAATGGAAACTGCAAGAACTCATTAAGCCTTCCCGTGGCAGGCCTTGTATAATACATGTTTATACTGTATGCATATCAACGTCCACTTATCCTCCCTCTCCATAAATTTGTATAACCTTTTAAAACTCCATATTGACTATGCATTAACAACTGAACCTATTTGTATTCCAATCATTCGATTCGCAAACCAGTTCCTTCGTATTGTTTTTCATACTAACACCAAGCCTGAATCCCTTACGTCTTGTCCTGTACAGATTACTGACTATAAGTACTTAATCTTGTCCATCCCTCCCTTGTTACATCCCTTGTGTCATAACATCTCTTATCTAACTCCGTCAAGTCAATACCGATCAATGTCTAGAGGATGTGCGACTAACTGCCTTATAAACGGTTCGTCTGAGGCAGATCGATGAAAGATATCCATGTACAGTCGTGATAAAAAAAAATCATATAACCTGCTGGACTTTCACTGTGTTATTTCACGTTTTCTTTCAGTTTTAAGTCCTACGATCTTCTGCCAATCTCACGAACTTGTTAGATTCTCCCTGTATTTTGCGTTTTCTCTCAGTTTTAAGTCCTCTCATCTATTAATCTTACGAACGTGCTAGACTATCACTGTATTTCATGTTTATTCTCAGTTTTAATTCCTCTTATTTACTCGTAACCTTAAAAATTTGCCATTCTCACTGTATTTCACATTTTCTTTCAGTTTTAAGTCCTTTGATCTACTGATAATCTTTATAAACCCTCATAGCTGAAATAATACCAACAGATCAGGCAACTTAACCCTTCGACACATGTGGGTTTTATCTGAGCGACCTTCAATATCTTCACGCATCAAAAAATAAACTACAAGCACACACACACACACACACACACACACAAAAAAAAAAAAAAAAAAAAAAAAAAACTAGATACATGATGCCACCTTTTGCCTCGAGTGCTGTCTTTCAAAATCATAGAGTCCAACTTTATATGAAGCCGAAAAGAAGCTGTAGCAATCAAAGGGTTAAGAATGAGGAAAAATACTAAACACTCCAAAATGATTACAGAAGGTTATTAAAGTTGTGACGGAGAAGGTACTATCATTTCCTCGGTCTTGGAAGGAGGGCTGTAAGTATGTGTAAGTTCCTGCCAGCGTGGTCTTCAAGGCAAGGCTCCAAGTTGATGTTATTGATTGTAATATTGATGCGTTCACCTGAGTCTTGAGTGAGTGACTAGTTAAAGTGCATTGATTTTATATTGAGCCTGGGCCTAAACTTTTACTTTTCCGTTTTCTTTTTGGACCTTAAAGATGAGCATGTAGCGTCTCTTCTTCGATGTTTAATGAGTGTTTCAGTGAGTGAGTAGTTAAAGTGTGTTGTTTCCAAATTGAACGTTGGTTTCATCTATTTTGCATATTCTTGTTATTTAAAGGTGTGAATGTAGCGTCTTTTCACATAACTATTTCAATTTTTTACGTAACTACCGTTTTTTATATATATTTTTTTATTATTAATTAATTTCACATGTTCCCATCGAGTGAGTAATCAAGTGGCATCGTTTTAATTTTGAACTTCGGTTTAATCTGTTTGTCCATTCTTGTTCTTTAAGGGAGTGCATGTATCGTAATCTTACGTAACTATAATGTTGTTTTATAGAAAGGTTTGTTCATGACCTCAGGCAACGATATGACTGTGTTGTTGTGGTGTCGAAATCAGTCAGTCAGTCAGTCAGTCAGTCAGTCAGTCAGTCAATCAGTCAGTCACATTTTTCTACAATGATAAAGAGTTTGTGACAATTTGCATTAGATTCTCTTTTCAAAGATGAGTAACTACAAATTACATACTTTTTTTTAGTTCATTATCTTTACATTTTGATGAATTACCGCCATTTTATAGGAAGTTGAAGACAATACGACACACACACACACACACACACACACACACACACACACACACACACACACACACACACACACACACACACACGTAAACGCCATAAATGTTTCTGTTCCACTAAAACATTTTCTGCGTTGGAAAATTTGCACCATTCTGCTGTGTGTGTGTGTGTGTGTGTGTGTGTGTGTGTGTGTGTGTGTGTGTGTGTGTGTGTGTGTGTGTGTGTGTGTGTGAATCCCATTTCGGGTCGTTTATTCTTTATTGTCTCATTGAGATTTCCGCCCTAGAGAGAGAGAGAGAGAGAGAGAGAGAGAGAGAGAGAGAGAGAGAGAGAGAGAGAGAGAGAGAGAGAGAGAGAGAGAGAGAGAGAGAGAGTGTGTGTGTGTGTGTGTGTGTGTGTGTACATCTTATCAGTTTTCCTTCTCACACCTCTTGATTTATTTAATTGCGTCACGCTTTTTTATAATTGCATTTCACAATATCGTTATCTTGCGTATCTTTTTTTTCCCAGCGTTTCTATTTTTTTCCATGTTTTTTTTCTCTTAATCTGTCAACCACGTGTATCAGCTTCATTATTTATTTATTTATTTATTTATTTTTTCGGAAGGCGACGTTTCTTTTCCTTCTTTCTTCCCTTCTTTGTTTGTTTCTTTTATTTTTTTGCTTTATTTATTCTTTCTGTTTTTTTGTAACGACTTTGTTCCTGATTGTGAAATATACAGCAACAGATGAATTTCTCTCACTTATTCCTGTAAAGCATGAATTTGTATATCATTGTAACTCTCTCTCTCTCTCTCTCTCTCTCTCTCTCTCTCTCTCTCTCTCTCTCTCTCTCTCTCTCTCTCTCAACATTTATTGTATAGTTCGACTGTCATTTCTCTGTTATTTTTTTTTTCTCCGATGATATGCGAAAATTTGAAAATGTTCTTTTGCTCACGTGGTGCCATGTGACCTCATTGTTGTGGCGCCATTAAGTCAATCAGTCTATTAATCAATCAATCAATCAATCGATCCTTTGCCTTCGTTACCACGTTTTTGAAAATGTTTGAATAACTTTGGTATACATATATGTTATTTTGCAAATCCTACGGTATCCTTTGAGTTTCTTTGGATGAAGTGGTGTAACTCTGAATTCCTGACATGTTTTTTACACAGGATTGCTTCAGAAGTGTCCCAGTAAGCAGTGGCAGGTGTAGGGAATGGGGAAAGCTTTATCGATGGGGAATGTAGGGGCTTAAAATTATAAGAGAGGAGGTTCAGTGATAAGATTACCAGCAGGTGTAACACAATCCATCACTCCTGCCAGGTCATGACACAGGTGCACACGTGTTCCTTATTTGAGGAACGTGGTATTGGCGAGCAAACCAATAAATGGCAACTGTGCTGTTTAATAACAAAACGCAATACACGTAAGCAAAGTTATTGGCATTTGTTTTTTGTGGGATCATTTTATTAGTATTGTGTAATTCGAAACTGTTGCGTAAATTCGAGCGACCTAACAGTGCGGGGAGGAAATGTCCATGTTGGCATTTAGCTGTGACCTGTGACCTCCATATGGAACAGTGGCTCCGAGTGGCGCCCCTCGTTCCTGCGTGATGCACGGGGCCTCCACCACCAGGCCAGCGCCGCGGCGGGGCGGCCTACGTGATAATAGCACACTCTGGCCTCTTTACAGCCGCTCAGCCAATAGGAATTTGTTATTTACCTCCCCATTTCCGATGTCGGATTTTCATTGGCTCGGGCTTTGAATACATTTTCACATTTTCAGACTTTTAGAGAATAACCACCAGTTTGGAGTCAACATTTTAACCAATGGCATCGCTCTGTTGACAGACCATTTTCGGTTGAGATATTCCCAGCGGTCGCTAGTGTCGTCCATTAGGCAGCTTCCGGAGGGCGCCGGAGGACACTCAGGGACGGGAGCATAACTTTCCACTCGTGCAAAAACAAGGGCGTCGACTCGTCCCCGGAGTGCAGCTCTCAGCGAGGCTTCCAGCGCTCACGGTTTCAAGGAGCAAAATTTCCAGCTAAAGTGGACGGAGGGACACGAAGCCGAGCCAGCCACGCGCGTTGCTTCACCCGGACATGGAACGCTGAAGACAATGGACTGTGACTGCTGAAGTTTTGGGGTCGGGCAGCCACTGAGGTACATGTTGAAGGCTTTAGAGACTGTTACTTCAATACACCAAGAAGTCTGCCTCAGAGAATTCCACACTTGTTTCATTCTGATGTTCATGTATGATAATATCTATCGATTGAAGACAGTTTGAGAAAGGACAGAAGAGAACCATTCAGATGGGCCCGCCAGGGACGATACTCCTGTTCCTTCACACCCATTGCAGGATAACTCTCCAACACTCCCGGAGATTAATACCTAAGACGTACAATTAAGTGTATAACATGTGGAGTCAAAATGTCCTGAAACAACTTCGAGAGAGAGAGAGAGAGAGAGAGAGAGAGAGAGAGAGAGAGAGAGAGAGAGAGAGAGAGAGAGAGAGAGAGAGAGAGAGAGAGAGAGAGAGAGAGAGAGAGAGAGAGCGCTTACTACTGCTTTAAAAAAAAAAAAAAAAAAAAAAAAGTAAAGAAGCGTTCAAAAGAGTCTGATCAGTGAGTGCCTTGCTATACTTCTTTCTACGCCTGAAATAACATTTAGTTTATTGAGTAATGAAGATAGACAGTCACATCCACTAAGTCACGTGTACTTCGCTAAAAGTTGCATTCGCAGTTTCTTTCAGTGTAATTTAGTTATGTAGGTGGGCTGTATTTCTTTCGTCCTGTAAATGTGAAGTGCGTAGGTCTTGACGTGAGCTGGTGACAGTCATGAAAAGGCAATTTCATAACTGACTTTGACTGTAATATTACACCTGAACAATATGTGAAAGCTGTGGCGCACGGACATTGACTCAATTTTTTCCCTCTGCAGATGAGAATGTCATATAACTCAAGCCTGTGCTTTATCAGTGTTCTGTTTACATAAACTTAGTTGTACACATTCAGAACTTTCCATAGAACAATATTCCTACACTGCTCCTCTTCTGTCCCTCTCTCTTTCCTCACACGCAAACCAAAATAAACCACTTGTGTACACATTCGAAAACTTCCACAGAACAGTTTCGTCACACCACTGATGTCTGTCTTCCTACGTACACAAACCACACCACGATTCTCACTCATGCACTGACCTCTATTCACTCACTGCATGATCCTCCCCCACACCCACACCCACACACACACACACACACGTACACCCTCTCTTAAACACATTTACTGCACTTACATCATACTTCAGGACAGTTGCACCCTCCCTCCGTCTCTCCCTCCCCTAATCGCGTCTCTGTCTTCACCACGCAGGCTGTTCTCGGTGAAGTGCGCGGGGTGCGGGGGACCGTCTGCTGCCCCACGAGCTAGTCATGCGGGCCCAGTCTCTCGTGTTCCACCTGCACTGCTTCGCCTGCGTGGTGTGCTGCCAGGTGCTGCAGAAGGGGGATCAGTACGTGCTTCGTGGCCACCAGCTCTTCTGCCGCGCCGACTACGAGAAGGAGATGTTCCTGCTGCAGCAACACGGGCCGCAGAGTGAGTGGCTGTGTTAGTATTGCCATCGTGTACTTCTGTTGGTCTCCTTACCCCTAGACACTCTGACCTTAGCACCCACACACATATGCATTCACGAGCTCACGTATACACACACACACACACACACACACACACACACACACACACACACACACACACACACACACACACACACACACACACACCCGACACCCACCCGCACATTCTTACTTTGATTTTTAATATACGTAAATATTTACTGTTACACATGCATCGTATCATTTGCATCTTACACATGCTTCATATCACTTGCACACACACACACACACACACACACACACACACACACACACACACACACACACACACACACACAAATCCTTCCCATGCCTTCAGCATTTCCCTATATTATAGATTAGCATATTAGTATAGTTAGTATAAAAGATTATAATACCGATGTTGCAGCTAACTCAGCAATAATGATAAGGCGTATATAGTAATAGCGTCACCAGCTTAAAAAAGAAACCACATTATGTCATGACCTTGGGGACATGCACGTTCACACACAGGATTCAAAGCCGTGCCGCACTAAGCTGTCCTACACCAGTAACAGGATATCTTGCAGGTGGCAGTTCACTCTATTTACAGTC
>NC_087164.1:22054922-22059922 GCF_035594125.1 Scylla paramamosain
TTTAATCTATCAGGCTCTCTCTCTCTCTCTCTCTCTCTCTCTCTCTCTCTCTCTCTCTCTCTCTCTCTCTCTCTCTTTCTCTCTCTCTCTCTCTCTTTGTATGATACGTTCTGTGTTTCTGTCTTTTTTTTCCCCCTTATCTAATTATTATATAAGAGTTCATTATACTGTTCTTAGTACTAAAAAAATAGACAAAATATTTCTCTATATATACCTTCACCACCAGTACCACCACCACCATCATCATCATCATCATAAACACCACCACCACCACCACCACGCGTGACCTCGATTCGCCACACCCTCCCACGCTATTGACCTCTGCATCTTGACCCATGATCGAGGCGGAGATAACCTCTGGCTTACCCCACTTTGAGAGTTAAAATCCTACTATAACCAGACTAAATTTTTTACGTGCCTCGTTTTTTCTCTGTCTCATATTGGTCTGCATAGTTTCCAGTCTGTTTATTCATCTTCATTAATCTGTGGGTGTCTGTATCTCTCTCTCATCTCTCTCTCTCTCTCTCTCTCTCTCTCTCTCTCTCTCTCTCTCTCTCTCTCTCTCTCTCTCTCTCTTTACTTTCCTGTTTTAGCAGAAACAATTAGCGGGCCTTTTTTGCCTAAATTTTGCCCTTGGTCTCCCTTCCTTGTGCATAAATAAAAAAAAAGAAAAAAGAAAATAAATCGAGTCAGTTCCCCACCTCTCCTCTCTCTCTCTCTCTCTCTCTGTGTTCAAAGTCAGTGAACTACATATATTTTCCTTCCCTGCTGGCTGTACTTTTTTCCCTGCGGCGGCTGCTTGGCTCACCGCGTGTCTGGGTGTCTGAGGGAGCAACCTAATGATAACAGGGGCTGGTGGTGCGTGAACTGCAGGGGCACTAGTAGATGAAGCAGTGAGCGAGAAGCAGATGAAGACGAGTCGGATGCAAACTTTGACACATATGCAACTTGACGTGGAACTGATATGTAAATAGAAGCAACAGAACAGAAGAAAACAAATAGATGAAAAAAATAGCATAGGAGAAAAGCAGAGATTGAGTTAAATAAACAATCAGTACCACGTGTATAATCTGATAAAGGATTGATCAGTAAATAGAACCATGGCAGGACAAAGCTTTTAAATTTAAGTGAAAGTAGAAGTAGAAGAGGGAAATTAGAAGGTGAAAGCGGAAGCAGACAGAGCAGGTGCCGAAGTGTGCAGCCTACCATAGAAATTTATTGACAAATAATAATAGCAGCAACAATAAGATCATCATCATCATCAGAAGAAGAAGCCGCAATAACAGCAACAATAACAACAACAATAACGATGACGACGACAACAACAACAACAACAACAACAACAACAACAACAACAACAACAACAACAACAACAACAACAACAACAGCAGCAGCAACAACAACAACAACAACAGCAACAACAGCAGCAACAACAACAACAACTACAACAACAGCAAAACAGTGACGATGACGACGACGACGATAACGACAACAAAAGAAATAAAAGACAGTAAAGAAAAAAGGAAAGAAAAGTTTAGTTATTTTCAATACATGTATGTACTTTAACTACGATACAGGCAGACAAGTGAGAAGTAAAAAAATAAAGTTCAGCAGAAAAAAAAAGAAAAAAAAAAACAAAACTGAGAGGGATAGAATAACAGTACTTGTGATGCTCGACTGCAGTATATACAGCAACAGTTCGTATAGCAGTGCGTGGCTGCGTGGCAGAAAGAAACACACAACGAAGCAGTGTATATTTCATGACGCGCGCAAGGAGGCAGTGTGTGTTTCATGGTACTCGTTTTCTGTTGAGTCTTGACGCCTAACCCAACATCAAGCGAGCCCAACTCCTCCTCCTCCACGCCTTTCAAAGAATCCGATACTCAGCGCAGCAAAATGCAACTCCCAAACACTGCGGGCGCACTCGAAATAAATCATTAGATTAATAAAAATAGACCTCTACAACGTAATCCCGCTCACTTGACCATTCATCAAGCCGCGGCGGTGGTCGCAAAGTGGAAAATGCCAAGACCTCTTCTCTTGCGAGCCTTGAGAGCGACCTTGGAGCGGCCACTCGGGGGGGTGGGGGGGGAAGCGCTCACAGGTTCCCGGCAGCCTGCATCCGTGAGCCTTTGTGGGGGGTAGAGTGACGAGGAGGAGGATAAGGAGCAAGAGGAGGAGGAGGAGGAAGAGAAGAAGGAGGAAGAGGAGGAGAGGAAGAGAAGGGGTGAGAGAAAGAAGATCAGAAGAATATGTAGATAGAAGAAGAGAAAATAAAAAGAGGAAAAGGATGAGAAGCGGACGTGAGTGCGTGTGTTTGTTCATGAGTGTAAAGGCGAGCGGCAGTGAAGGAGATAAGTGTGTGTGTGTGCGTGTGTGTGTGTGTATGTATGTGCGAGTGTGTGTGTGTTCCGTCGTGAATCGTATTGGTCTTGTAACAAGAGACGGGCGGCGTTTTTGTCAGGTTTGAGCTTCCGTTTGTTTCCACCCGCGTCGTCGGGAGGGTTTGGTGGGGGGCAGATGGGGGGGAGGGAGAAGGTTCCGGCCGGTCTGCCCCCTCATCCCCTCACAGCCGGAGTAATACAGTACTAACAGCCACACAGCAGCAGTCTGTCAGTCCCTCTCACAAGCGGCCCATCAATTTGCTGCTGTCGTCGCAACGGCCTTCGTCTGTCTGTTTGCTTGCGTGCTTGTCTATCTTACTGCCCGTCTGTCTGTCTGTCTGTCCGTTCCAACAACAACCATTTCATTTCGTTCAGACGACCTGTCGCGCTCACTGATGGCAACACCGCCATCATTGTTGACAGATTTATGTCCTCTGATTGGCTGACACAGGGGGTGACGTGCTCGGGTGCCGGCCACTTCCCTTCATCCTTCATCGGCAGGCAAAAATATGTGAAAAGTGACGCTAAAGGATGAAACATATTTTGGAAATGATGGCAACTCTAATTACCCTTACACACACACACACACACACACACACACACACACATACATACATACACACACACACACACACACACACACAAAACACACACACAAAAAAAGTATCAGCTTGAAGTGGGGAATGAGCCTGGCGGGTGGTGTGCTGGGGTAGGGGGAGTAGAGGGCGTGCGCGGGGACGAGACGGCAGTGGCGCGGTGGGGTGGCGTGGCGACAGCTGCGGGGCGTGGGATATTGGTGACGTCAGGTCGATTCCGGTCAGTTTCCCGCAAGGTAACGAAATAATGATGACAAGGTATAAAATGCGGCTTAGAATACGGGACTCATGAGCTGGGCGGTGGGAAAACCAGTGTGTAGCGGCGGCCTTGTCATTCCCACAGTCTAGTGCAAGGCTTGCTCAGGGCGGCGTCAGCGAGGCGTGGCGGCACTGCTCAGCGGAAAATATGTGTATACGAGCTTCCAATATTTTCAGCCGACGAGTCTCTCTCCGCCTTATCGTGCCGGCGGGAAGGTTCCGGGTGAGAGCCTGCCGGCCACGCTAGGACAACGGGAGCCTGTTGGTCCTCCTGCCCTCCTCCCTGCCCTCCCCTTGCTTTCTGGCCCCTGCCCTCCTCTCCCCTCTCTTCTTCATCCTCAACCCTTCCATCACCTCCACTACTTCCACTATAACTATTACTACTACTACTACTACAACTACTACGGCCACTACTACCATCACCTTCACTACTACCACGGCTGCTATACTGTCTTACACTTCCACGCCTAACCCTTATCTTTCAGTGTTAATCCTCCTCTTCCCCATCATTACCTCCTGCCATCATCATTATACTTCCCGACTCCTGCAATCCCTCCCATCACCCCATCCCATCTCCTTTCCCCTTCCGCCCTCCCTCCCCTCACACACTGATATTGTCCAGCAGCAACCGCACTATCAATCCCTCTTCCTCCTCCTCCTCTTCTTCCTCTTCCACCCACCGCCTCGCTTTTTTCGTATTTTTTTTTCTTTTTACATTTGCATAGACACCACCACTACTATGAACTATGCTACTGTTCTTACGCTTACTACTACTACTACTACTACTACTACTACTACTACTACTACTACTACTACTACTACTACTACTGCTACTACTACTACTACAGGAACTAACCATCCCTCCTTCCTCTCAGCAGACCACTCCTCCTCCTCCTCCTCCTCCATCCTTTACCCTCTTCTTTTCCTCCTTCTTTCACTCATCTTCCTCCTCTTATTCTTCGTCCTCCAACACTACCTCCTACTCCAACAGTGCTGATCCTCCTCCTCTTCCTCCTCCTCCTTCTTCTCCTACACCACTCTACTCACGAAGGAGGAGGAGGAGGAGGAGGAGGAGGAGCAGGAGGAGGGCCAGGGGTAGTGTTATCACCCAGAGAGTCTAGCTCGTCCGTGTTTGTTGATTCAGTCGCTGGGTACTTAGTGGGGCGGGTATTTATGGCGTGTGTGTGTTTGTGTTTGTGTGTGGCTGTTTTGTTTTCTTGTGTGTGTGTGTGTGTGTGTGTGTGTGTGTGTGTCGATGTTGAATTTTTTTTTTTTTTTTTGCGATCGACTGATCGATTGACAGCTTCAGTGACTTGCGACTTGACTTGAGTGTTTGTTGTTTGTTAGTTTGCTTTTGTGTATGTGTGTGTGTGTGTGTGTGTGTGTGTGTGTGTGTGTATGTGTGTGTGTGTGTGTGATGAACTGTCATTAAGTTATGTTAGGGTGTTGCCAATAATATGATTACCTACGTTACTGTTGTTGTTGTTGTTGTTGTTGTTGTTGTTGTTGTTATTGTTGTTGTCGTTGCTGCTGCAGGTGCTGCTGGTGTTGCCATTTTTTTGTTGTTCTAGTCAATATTGTCACAGCTGTTGTTGTTGTTGTTGTTGTTGTTGTTGTTGTTGTTGTTGTTGTTGTTGTTGTTGATGTCGTCGTCATCGTCATCATCGTAGCTGCAGCTGCTCCTGTTGTTAATATTTATATTCATATTACATGCACTGAATGTACACACACACACACACACACACACACACACACCTTTGGA